>NW_015168057.1:677500-690000 GCF_001447785.1 Gekko japonicus
AGGTGAGACCTGTGGACCCCCAAGAATTACAGCTCACCTCCGGACTACAGAGATCCATTCCCCTAGAGAAAACAAGAGAAGGAGAAGGAGAGAAGGAGGAGGAGGAGGAGGAGGAGGAGGAGGAGATTGGATTTATACCCCGCCCTTCACTCGGAGTCTCAGAGCGGCTTACAAACTCCTTTCCCTTCCCCTCCCCACAACAGACAACCCTACCCTGTGAGGTAGGTGGGGCTGAAAGAGCTCTGACAGAAACTGCTCTTTTTCAAGAACAGTTGTGCCAGAACTATGGATTGGCCGATATCATCCAGCCAGGTGCAAGTGGACGAGTGGGGAATCAAACCCGGTTCTCCCACTACACCAAACTGGCTCTCCGGTCTGCCTATGTGGGTTTTCCTCTGCAACCCCCTCCTAAATTGCTTAGGGGGCACCGGCTAGTCAAATGAAAGGTAATTTAATTAAAGAAGGTGGGGCGGAGGAACCCTGCGCTGTCCTGGTCTCTGCTCTGGCCACCAGCAAGTTGGAGTCATCTAGCCTGCCTCCCTCCCCAGAGGCCCTCGACTGGAGCTGCCCCTCCCAGGAGGAGAAGGCTGTGGCACCCTGGACTGGATGGAAAGTGGGGGGGGGGCCTTGGCAGGAAGTCAGGGGCCTAGCCCTGAGCTGCCCCACTGTAGTTATGGGCCTGCCCTGCAGCAGCATAAGGTCCATATGCACAACCGTGGGGCCCCAGGGATGAAACATCTGAACAATCAGGACTGACTGGACTGGAAGTCCTATTGTGGGCAAGTGCCATATTGGAAAGGTGGAGTAGGTGCAAGTAAAGAGGCAGGGAGGCTGAACGTTGACCCAGACACTTGCTGTAGTCTGACATTAAGCATGTTCCGGGCAGTCGTAAAGAATATGCATGTTTGGGGATAGCTTATAGCCATCAGGATGAGGCCGGAGTAGCACCATTGTGGCCTCCATCCTTCTTCATTGGGCGTTTCGTTTGGTATTGACTACTTGGGTTTGTTTTAAAAGGATTGTTACCCCATCTTAATCCTTCTCCGTGGGGTGAGATAAAAATCTAAATCAGTGTAGCAATTAGAAGAACCTTAACCAACAGGAACTCATCTTGTAAGTTGTGCAGTTTTGTAAGAAAATGTAAATGTCTTATAAAGGTCACCGACAGAAACTGAGCATTATCATTGCAGGAATCAACCATTTGCCATTTCAAGGCAACTCAACTATTTCCAGTCATCCTTCCTCCTTTTTTTGAAAAAAGACTGCCATAACTGTATAGTATCACAGGAATCATATGTTTTTGCATGTCATATGCTCACCTTCTAACAGTTTCCTGGCATTTAGCAAGAACGGGGTGGGGTGGGGGTTTGCTAACTCCAGCTCATGCAGATAAGCAACAAAGAAAATCACCATCGATATAGAAATCAAAGAGTGGGAAAACACCACAGAATGGTGATAACCCAGTCCATAGTGACATGCCTGTTCTGGTGGTAAGGAGGAACACAAAAAGAGACAACAAAAACAGGGTTTTAGCAACTAGGCAAGGTTCGTCTCACCCCATATTCCTAAACTACAGACTCAGTTGGTTGTCTTCCAGGTGCCCAAATGTATTCAAGTTGAAGACAATGTGCTATCCACCAAGTGGCTAAGTAGTGCCCTGCAGCCGAGACATCTCACAAGATGGGAGAGAGCCTACCGGGTAACCCAAAATTGTCAAAAAGGCTCTTTGCATTTACCCTCTTCTGGTTTCCAGCATCTGATTGGGGATGTTGATTTAGACTCTGCATACACGTATATATGTTTTGAATGAAAAGACAAAGTGAGAACACTCTATAGCCCACAACGACTTGCGTAGGAACTGTGGAATTGATACAGCCAGGGTGGAGTAGCTATCAAAGTTGCTGGGCTGGTACTTGGGAGACCCAAGTTCAAAATTTCTAATCTCCATTCAAAGATGAAGCCTGCCAGTTAAGTTCTGCCACCCAAGCCTTGCTTTCTGTGCCCCCAACATTAAGAGGTGAGGTGGGAGGCAACTAGAGATTGGGCATTTTCAGTGGTGGCCCCTTGCCTTTGGAAGGCTGTCCCTCTTCGAAGATTGCATGGCGCCTATCAGTAAGTGTCAGACCAAAACATTCCCTTTTACCTATACTTTCAGCTAAGGGTTTTTATTGTTTTATGGGTATCTTTTAGAGCCCTCAGTAGTGGGTTTATGCTGGGGTTTTTTTTCTGGTCTGGTTTGTTTTTAAGGAGTGGTCTTGTTTCTACTTGTAAGCCACCTTGAGGAGGCCTCTGGAGGGAATATGAATTTCCTTAATCAATAAATAATGAAGCCAGCCAGCCTGCCTGCTGAGCAACCTTGTGGAAGTCCGTCACTCCCTTTGCTAATTTACAGGGGTGTTGTTTGGAGATAAAATGGAGGAGGAGAGAACCATCTCCTGCAGTTACGTTAGATCTGGTTCCAGATGTTTAACTAAACCCATCCCCAAGTGACTGACTACCCCTGCATCATCTTTCTTAAACTCACATTCCCATGTGAATAAAGAGGACCTAAACTGATTTGGAAGGCATTTTACACATCTTGGTTGGATCCTGCCAGCTATTTCACAAAATCTTGCCCGTTTCTCCTCCTTACTATAGTTTCCAACTATCTGTAAAAATCATGGTTTCTACAAATGCAGTTCCCAGGATATCCCACATAGCATTTTTGGTGTTCAAAGGGACCTCCTTTTTCTGTCTCCAGGAGCGGAAAATCTGGCTGGATCCAACCTCCAAAGTGCAATAAAAGAATAATCAATGTCACATTTCATATTATTGTCTGTGCTTGTGAGTACATGTGTTCAGGCTGTGATTTGAAGTTACAAGAAGAATAAGATACGTGTTAAGAGTCATGGAGCAACCCTCTCCAGCACTGTGTGATTTACAGTACAATCCTAAGAACACTTCTTCTTCTTTTTAACCATTTATTTATGAGTTTTACATGTACATAGTATCATAAAATCAGTTCTTATACATTCTGAGTCTGTCTTTCTAATTCGTTGTCTATCCATTGGTATACTCTTGACCATCTTTTTACATAAACATCTTCATCCTTTCTTTGCATTACCAAGCTCAGTTTATCCATTTCCGCTAAATTCAACAGTTTATAAGTTATCTCCTCCCTGCAGGGAGTTTTATCTAGTTTCCGATATTTAGCTAACAGTATTCTAGCAGACTTTTACATATCAGTAAATAAACATCATTATAATCAAAACCTTCTGGAATCAAATTTAGTAAATATATTTCTGGTGCTAGCGTAAGGTTTATATTTTGAATTTCTAGGATTATTTTCTGTACCTTCCGCCAATAATTTTGGATTTTTGCACAACACCACCACATGTGATAGAACGTTCCTACGTTTACTTTACATTTCCAGCATTTATTGGAACTATTTGTGTAGCATCTTGCTATTTTTTCAGGGGGCCTATACCATCTGTGAAACATTTTGAAAATATTTTCTTTATGTGATATGGCCCTCATATATTTAGTTGTTTTCCATATTTTCGGCCACTCATCTATCTCTACGTTACGGCCTATCCCTCATCCAAGAAATCATTGTAGCTTTGACTGTTTCATCTAGCATGTAATCATCTAATAAAAATTTGTACAGTTTCTGGATCATTTTATCATTTGAAGATAGCCAAATTTTGTCCAGCTCATTTTTGATGTCATAAAAACCATTTACCACATCTTTATTGTATCTAGATTTTAGCTGTGTGTTTTCCCATCGCGATAGTTTAATATTATGATGTAAAAATATTAAGTACTTTACATTTCCAGCATTTATTGGAACTGCTGGGGTTTTTCTTTGCTATTTTTTCAGGGGGAATCCTAAGAACACTTCTGTGGGAATAAGCCGTATTGGATAGACCGATTTAGGATGGTACTGCTAGTCTTGCCTTCCCTTCATGTTGCTCCTCCCAGCCTGCACATAAAGAGAGGCAGGAGGTGTGACACATTCATACTAGCAGCAGAGTGGATTCTTCCCCAAAAGCAACAAAAATGGCAGCCCTATAGGAGTTTGTGACCCAACAAGTTGGGCTCCACCCATGCTTTGAAAATCGCTAGAGCAGGACAATACAGGACTAGACTGACAAATCATACATTGACAGAAAGCAGCTTTGTATCCACTGCTTTAACCTTTGATGAACAACAATTTAAGAGGATAACAATTTGATTGTTATGAGGAAATACTGAAGTAAAATACATGAAGCTCTTTGAATATGCTAAAGTGTGGCATAAAGGCAATATATCCCATAGGTGGACTAGGGTATGGCTCTCTCTTTCAGTTTATTTCACAGGGCTGCTTTTAAGAATACACGAATAATTAAAAATATTTTGCATGGTATACTTCCGAGAAAGACGAAGTGCTAGATAAAGGGCGCATCATAATATTGTTAAAATATCGTTTGATGGGGCTAGATTGACAGCCATTAACTTCTGTATGGCCAAGACGTTACAGAATAGGGGAGAGCTGCAAAATGATGGAAATCCGGCAATTTGCATGTTGTTGTTGTTTTAGTGAGTGTGTCTATGCAAGAGAGAAGGGCAGAAGGCTTAATGTCATTTACACACACATCATTATCCAAACACTAATGGAAGACAAAGGGTTGGAATAAGAAAGAATCAGCATCAGGGAGTTACTCTAGATGAAAAGATACTGGCAGGACATGACCTTGTATTGGATAACTTGCACTTTTAAGTAATTAAAAATATATGGAATGTAGGGGGGGGCAGGATAAATAAAAACAAAGAAAGCTAAATGTACTGCACCTCAACCCAAGAGATAATGTCTGTATAACGGCCCCAAGGAAGGCCTTCACAAGAGCAATACTCAGATGTTGTGTGAAAGTCTTCATGCACACATCTCCAGTCACTTTATAAGTCACAGCTGGAATATGAACCACCTGTTCCTTTTCCAGGGCCTCAATGTATATACCCAATGGAGTTGGAGTTACTATAGGTTGGGTTGATTGGTAAAGCTTGTGGAGGAACACTTTTTCTTTTTACTTTGTGATTTGAGCTTGACAAAAAAACCCACATTTTGTTCTAAAGTTTTTGTTGTCCTAGCTGAAGACAGGCAGGAAAGGGTAAATCAAAGGCTCCCAAGCATCACCCAAGTACCAGCCATCAGAGCTTTGGAAATGTTAATGGACATCCTGGTGGGAGACAGTGAAATGGCCAGCTAACACCTTAGCTGGAATCTGATACCTAGAAGTTGATATAGAGACTTGGGGGTGTGAGGGTTTAGATTGTGTCTTCCAGAAGACCTCGGGAAAGGATTCTTTGATCAACAAGGGATAATAAAAACTCTTGACATGGAGGGAGAGGAGTCCACTTCAGCTGATTCCAGCTAGAGGAAGGAGTTCTTACGCCTGAGCTCCATTTTGATGCCCTCTATTGCCCCATGAATCTGTTGTGAGACAGCCTGAGTCTAGCGTGGCTGAAGACTCCTCAGGAGTTGGGGAGGTGCGTGCAGTCAGCCCTGAACCAGTTGAGGTTAATGAGCCAGAAGTGCAAGAGCCTCCATATTCATTGCCAGCAACTGACCCTGAGCCATCCATGCTCAGCTCTGAAGCAGCCGACAAACCGTAGCTGCCTGTAAGCACCTCATCAGACTCACCCCCACCTGTTGAATGGTAGAGGCAGAGGCTCTGGCAAGAACAAAAGACGCGTAGGCAGAGTGCTCAGCTCTTGGCTCAGCGTCAGCTGTTTGCTGATGACAGCTCTGAGTAACTACAGAAGCACTTCCAAGCAGATGACTGTAAATAGGGCTTGTTAATAGAGACCTATATAAATCAGACCAGGAGAGCTGCAGAGTGTGGAAGCAATATGTCACAGCCCTGTGAACTTTGTGATCACAACACCTGTGACCTTTGGACTGACCCCTGACTCTGCTTTTCAGACCTGCCTGAACTTTGCTGATCAAAGACCCCAGATTGACTTGACTCTGCTTTCCTGGACAACCCATGAACTCTGTCTGCTGCTGAACTGGTATTTGATCTCTGGACTGGACTCCTGACTGTGATCTGCTACTATTGCCCTGCTCTGCCTGCATTCCCAGGACAGGAGCAAACAAAGGGCCGTCTGCCTGGGCAAAGACTCCAAGGTACAAGGAAGCTTTTAGAACACATTAACTTCTAAATTAAAAGGTCCACTTTAGAACAAGATCAGCTAGGTCATGCATAGGGTTGAGGAACAGAGGATTGGTATTTACATCTTTCCTTTGTATTGCTTGCTTAATCCATTGCTGTGCAGACAGTATTTGTGGGGACATTTCATAGTTAATATTTTTTACTATTTTAAAAGCTGGTAGTTTTTCACTGTACCGTAGAGACCTCCAGTATTCACACATGCTATTTGAAAAGGGCATCAGTAAAAAGGACACCAATAGTTAAGAGATTACTATTTCCCAAGGAGTACACAAGTCCAGTAAGCCATCTGCGTGGCATCCAGTTGCTAGGAAGTGGAAGACATAAGCACTGGAGGTGGAGGCTTAAAATGGCAACATGGGCAATGGGATTGGGAATACTGGCCCTCTTGGGTAATTCCTAAAATGACCAGTTGGTGGCAGCATACCAAACAAAGAGTGAAAGAACAACAGTTCAAAAATCAGGTGAGTCAGGAAAGCAACACATTGCCAGGTGGAGACTTGGGATGGCTGCTGGGCAAGTAGCCACCTCAGAGGACTGAAAGGAGCAGCTCTCATGGGGCAGTGGGGCCGTTCCACCACAGAGTTCATGAAATGAGTTGGAACTTTCCCTTTCCCAAGCAGCCCGTTATTTGCCCTGAAACTCCTTTCTGAGGGTCAGGAGAGCCTCACAAGCAAAATGTACCACAGGATGGGGCACTTCAGCAATGAGGGGGAAATCAGGTAGACTCACCTCCCACTTCCACTGACGTATACTATGAATAGACAGAGAAAGAGGAGGTTTTTTCTGTGCTTATGGCAACACTTATCCTCTTGTATATTTTGTTTACAAAGTTCCCCAAATCTTCCGAGGAGAGTTTTGGGACAAAAAGCACGCCACTTAGGGAAGAAAGGGGTGGGAAAAATCCCACTCCACCAGATCCTTCTGTATGTTGTGGGGGCCACCAGACTAGAGAGGAACTGTGGTGGTAGATGTAAACCATAGCCTCCTATACTCACAAGCATTATATGACAACTATGTGAGGTCCAAACTACCTGTCCAAAATCACCATTACCTTTTTTCTCAGCTTGGGGATTCTGCAGCTCTCACATTAGCACATTTGCCTTTGGGGCAAATTGGTGAATGGACCTATTTCTATATAGCCTTGCAGACTAGTTATTCATTTGGTTCCTTTTAAACCATGCAATTGCTCTTCTCCCCTATTACACTATTCAGGACTCCATCATCACTCACTCATAGCTGGCTGGGTATATCATTTCCTAGGAGGTAAACAGGTTCGATGTCAAACACGCACCTCTGGTTATGGATATTCAATCAGATCTTGTGAAAGGCAAGTTGTATAAAAATCACTCGCCCTTAACAAAACTTTTTTTTTAATCACTGGGGGGGGGGAAAGCACCTAAGATTCTAAACATGAGAATGCAAACATTTATAAAAGAGGGGAAAACAAAGGATTTCCAGGAACTGTTCGGGAGGGAGAGTAAATCCGACCTGTTTTTTAAAAGTAAAACTTTCTGTATATCACAGTACTAAGCAAAAAAAAGAAAAGAAAAAAAGAAAAAAAGTAAAAGTATGATTTCTCACGGGCATCTAAAAAGAAATTCTGTTCCACTTGCATCTGGGTAACCTTTCTCCAAATGGAAAAGATATGTCTCCGTTATGTATTCAGCAACAAAGGGTTTTGAACAAGCATTAATATGTCAGTGAAAGTTGCCAAACGCATTCTTACAATGCTGCCACTGACTGTTTGTTTAGGAAAAGGAGATTTAGCTGCTCACATGTTCATTAACTCACTCAGAAATGGATGAAAAATTCTTTAAGGGCTTTAAAAAAGATGACAACAACTACAGCAAAAGAGGCTATGTTGCTGCCTGAAACCAACTGCAAATGAAAAATAAAAAATGTCTGCGTGTGTGTGTGTATAAAAATAGGGGTTGGACAAAAATAAGATATTTAAGGAAATCAATGCTACAACTTTAAAAGAAGAGAGAAAGGGGAAATACCTGCTGATTCCAAATGCTAGAGGCACTTATTTTCTAATGAAATATGCTGCTTTTGGAAGTGCCCTGTGGTTTCTTAAAAAACAAACAAATCCCCCCCACACACACACACACATTTTGATTCCAGCATTATTGCTCTGGAATAGGTGTGGTAGCCTTTGAAATGTAAGCTCTCAAGCTTCTGCAGTCAGTGAACCATTGCTGATAGGGCTGACTAGTCAGAAGCAAAAACTGGCTAGTTATAAAACTACTATAGTATATCCTTTATCTCATACACATTTAAAGGATTTACCTATCTATCCCACTGCAGACCTACTCACTGAGTAGGAGCCAACAGCATATGATTGTGTTAATTAATCTGCTATTGTGAATAAAGGAACAGCTGCAGTGGTCTCGTGGATACGTTGTCAAAGGAAAACAATGTAATGTTAAGCTTCTGTCTGCATATTCGGTTACAAAGCAGGTTTACGATAAGTTAAATTCATAAATCACAGATCATTTTCCCCCCCCATAATCATAATAAATAACATCTGACCTTTAAGGGAAAAGGTTTGAGCGTTCTTAATTTCAGCTTGGAAAAAAAACAACGTTCTGAAATACAATACTTAAGCTCCAACCCAATTCTTTGTTTGGAAAACAAACATTCCCCAGAAATGATAGGAAATGGTAGGAGCTGTAAGACCTGACCTCTCACTCTTTGAGATACATGCCATTGTCGATTTTAACAAAGATCAGAACCCAAAATATCAAGTTAAAAGAAAACCTCATTGGCTCCCTTCCAGGGCTCCCTGTAATAAAAACACAATTTTGAATATTATACAGCAATGCAGAATAAAAGGGACATTCATTATATGAAAAACACTTTCTATTTACATAGGATTTGATCTTTCCTGCCATGGAAAAAGGTACAGAGTACCCTTTCCCCTTCTCTCCAAAGCACAATAATATAATCCTGTAATTCAGAAGCAGTCAAACTAAAATAATGCATGCTCTTCTGGAGGCGGAATTCAAGTCTCTCTCTCTCTCTCACCAGCACTGAACTTCCCATAAGCACCTAAACAGACCACTGACCCAAAAGGAGACAGAATGAAGCCTTAGGACTAATAATTGTTGTAACACTTCTCCGATCCTATACTTTTCTGAACTGAGCATAGGAGTGCAGCACCAGCAATGGGAGTGAACCAGGCCTGAATTGTTTGGGGTCACAGCAAACAGATTATTTGGCCCAGCCTTCATGGAACCCCCCCTCTTTAATGCATGCAGGATGTGGAGATCTGAGGGAGGCAATGGGGAAGATCCTGCTAATCGGCTAGCAGCAGCTGAAGAGCATCTAGCTGAGTTTGCTTCTCCTCTGCTACCGGTATTGAAGCCTGGGCGTGCCTGGAGGCGTGAGTCCTTGAACAAGGGTTTTGAATGTCTGCTTCAGCTCTTAGTCTAGAGTGGGAAGGAAGATCTGTCAGGAAAGGGAGAGAGAAGACACGTAGACCTGTTCTGCAGTTTGAAACCTTGCGCTACACCCCCCCTTTGTTTGTGTTTTGGGTCTCCAAGGGGAGAAAAGTGGGATATATATATATACACACACACACACACACACACATACACACACACACACACACACAATTAAAATAAGAAAGATAAAATAAAATGTATATAATAAAACTGCCCCTTTCAAAGCAGTCAACTTCCTACCAGTATGCTCCGGCACCATCTAATATTAGACGGTAAGACCTTGGTATTTTCCCCACTTCCTCCAGACCCTCAGGAATTTCCCTCAGATACAAGAGTGCTATAGGAGGTGTGGAATTGTGGTTGATTACATATTTTCCTTCCCTTTGGATGACCCATCGGTTTTGCTTATACCACAGGACTGTGATCCACCATGCTGCACATAGTTGATACCTTGTATGGCGTGGCCTACTGGATTGTCTACCAACCCCCGTGCCCCTCCATTTTGTACCCACAAGCCGGCAGCGTGGATACTCAATGGGTCACAATTTGTCTCAATGGGTCCAACTCAATGGGTCACAATTTGTTTGGTCATGCCAGACCAAAATGGCTAGTAGGAACAAGGCGTTAAAGCCAACTTTCCCCTGCAGTGTTTGTGTGAATCAGTCACTGGTAGCTATTTGCTCTGCAGGGACCTGATCTCCGTTTGTCCACACGTTGCTTTGGACCAGGCAGATCTATTTAACAGAGTCTACTACATAGGACCATGCTGAAATAACCTTTGGATTCCTACAAGATCTGCAGTTCTACAATGAGATGGCACATACGTTGAAAGCAAGTGTAGTTCCAAGTAGGTCCTTGTGCCTCTGATGATAACTCGTAATCTGTTGAGAACCCTACACAGATGCCTGAACATAGTTTTTTTTTTTTTTAATGTCATCTGAAATAATGCATACAACGTACACCATAGCAAGAATGTTGAATTGCCAATAGCTTTCGTAAGGTCATTAGAATAACACTTTGTGTCTTTAATCAAGCTCTGAGAATTCATGAGCATCATTAGTCATTGGGATGATGACTTCATTGAGGTTGATTGGGCTGGGCCTTCGTTACTGTTCCTGTATTATGTTTCATTTTCCAAATCAAAATCCTAAAACAAAATAATTTCCTGATCTTTTAAAACCTTGATTAAAACACTGTTGTGGGCTGAAACCAAATTCTCAGCATTATCCATTTGACAAAATATGCCGTAACTTTTTGGGAGAGAATGATTCCATTCCCCACCCCCCTTCACAGTTGCAGAACTGCAGCTTTTGTTAGCGCCGCTTTCTCTCAGTAGAAGGAGAAAGGGAAAGGAGTAAATGTGCGATATTTTCAGCAATGGAAATCGAACAAAACACTTCAGCCCTGTAAGAGAATTGTGCCAATTAAAATAAACAACTCTAAAATAGTTTCAGGTGGGTACCCGTGTTGGTCTGTGGTAGAACAGCCAGATTTGAGGCCAGCAGCAATCCAACAAGATACCCAGGATATAAGTTTCTGTGTGTCAAAGAATCCGACAAATAGAGCTTTGACTCTCCAAAGCTTACACTCTGGAAATCTTGGTCCTCTCCACACTTGAATCCCATCCCTGGTTTTATCAGAGTTCAACTCGCGACACAAGACCTTGCATTTATCCCTGGTTATAACAGCAAAACCGGGGTGACCTCAATGTAATGTGGAAACAAAAAATACCCCGAGATAATTACAGGGGTGAACTCACATGTCGTGTAGAATGTAAGTTCGGAGACAGGGCTGAACCAGGATTTAGGGTCTGGTGTGGAAAGGACCCTTGTTCATCTTTAAGATGCTACTGGACTTGCTCCAGACTAACCCTAAAACACGCTCTGGAAACAAGCACCCAAAATAATGATTGGTGGTATAAAATGGAGGGTTTAAAAAAGAAGAAGAAGACGACTTTGCCGACCAATTGCTCAAGCCTCTCACTTCTGCTCAGTCCTGCCATTTTTCTAATCCAGCTGTTGCATTGCTTACGGTATGCCTTACATTATTTATTGCATGTCCCCCTAATTTTGTAATCTACCTTGAGACTAAGCAACAAAGGCGAGCAACAACAGGACGAACATCCTGCCCACCTCCAATGCATTCCCCCCCCCGAGGAAAGTGGAGGGGAAAGGAAGGGATACTGAAGCCCCCCTGCTGTTGCACCAACTCTCAGGATCCAATTCCCCCCCACATACACACTGGTTTAAGGTGAGTACCAACTCACACGTGAAACAACTGACATTTCACATACCATGTAATCAGACCCTCAGACTGCAAGGACAACCAGTATTGTGTAGTGGTTAAGAGCGGTGGACTCTAATCTGGAGAATCAGGTTTGATTCCCCACTCCTCCACATGAAGCCGGGGGACCTCAGAACAGTCCCCGTTCTACACAATCTTCTAAGCCCCATCTGTCTCACAAGGTGCCTGTTGTGAGGAGAGAAAGGGAACGTGACTGAAAGCTGCTTTGAGACTCCATATCTGGTAAAATCTGGCTTAGCTTCCTTCGTTTTCTGGCTGTCTTCAGACATAACGGGCCGGAAACTTCTTTAAGAAGTCAGACGAGAGCCACAAAGAACCCCCCAGCACACTGAGCTCTTTGCTTCTACGGGATGAGTGCAGATGCAGAGAGTATGCACAACTACCGATCATTATGCCGCTTTACGAACTTTAAGAATTATAATTTTGACCAATTAAAAAGGAAAAATCAGAGCTCCATAGCGGAGGAGAAGCTTGTGTGCCATGTCAGCACATTCAAACTTGACGCTGTTATCTACAGACCAGCTACCAGATTCTGCCGAGAGTGGCAGGAGGCTGGCAG
>NW_015168057.1:690042-692025 GCF_001447785.1 Gekko japonicus
GGAACCTTCCCAAGTCGTGGTTTCTGCACAGCAGAGCTACACTGAACCAGTGTTTCCAATTTAACACCCTGACATCCTGGGGGCACATTTATTACTAGGAGGAAGAAAAAAAACAACATAACACATGTCCAAATATTCATGATTTCTGGCCTTTAGCTTGTTTGTGACCCCCACCAACAGGCGTGATGTTTAACTCCATCTGGTCCTGCTTTCTTAGCAGGCCTCTTCGTGCCGTTTGGGTTTCCTCCCCCTCCAAAGATGTTTTTAAAAAATACCTCTCTGTGTTTATCAGAACTAAGATTTTAGTCAGCAGTTCACCCCTGGAACCAGATTTCAATGGTGGGAGGGGTTGCAAAATAATTGATAATGTTCAGGGCGCTTGCCTGTCCTGCTGACAAAGTCCCCTCATGTCTTTTCTCACCTGCCTCCCCCAAAAGGATCTTCAATCAATTCTATATAATGGTGGCTGTTACCCACAGTGATCTATGCCTTTTGGTGTAGTGGTTGAGTGTGCAGACTCTAATCTGGCAGAACCGGGTTTGATTCCCCACTCCTCCACTTGCAGCTGCTGGATGACCTTGGGCAAACCATAGTTCTGACAAGAGCTGTGCTTGAAAGGGCAGTTCTTGAAAGAGCTCTCTCAGCCCCATCTGCCTCACAGGGTGTCTGTTGTGGGGAACTTGCTTGCTTGCTTGCTTGCTTGCTTGCTTGCTTGCTTGCTTGCTTGCTTGCTTGCTTGCTTGCTTGCTTGCTTGCTTGCTTGCTTGCTTGCTTGCTTGCTTGCTTGCTTGCTTGCTTGCTTGCTTGCTTGCTTGCTTGCTTGCTTGCTTGCTTGCTTGCTTGCTTGCTTGCTTCCTGGAGCTTTCAGCCATCTGACCTCAGCCTGAAGTAACTGCTGATACGGGTACCAGAGCACCATATGTCCACAAGAGCATGAGGGAATGAGAGATCTTCCTAGGCTTTGGTGGCAGGCCCTTCCCTTCTCCCTTGCCTTCTATTAGGGGTGTGCATTTCAGAATCCTGAACCGAAAAAAAACCCGGAAAAAGTTTTTTTGGCTTTCGGAATCCTGAAATGCCCATTTCAAGCCTTTTCGGATATCCAGACAAAAAAACCCTGAAAAAAATGGTTTTTTTCCCCCCGGCTTTTTCGGCATGGCCGAAAAATGGCATTCGGCGGCCTTAAACTTTAAAGGGCGGCAGGGAAACCCCGTTTTCCCTCTTTCCCGCCTTTTGCTCCTGTTTTCAGGAGCGTTCCAGCTGTCCCGTGTGGCAGGGACCATTCTTTTTCTTTAACTCTTAAAAGTAACTGTCTAGAAACAGTACCCCCCAATCATCCCCTTTCAGAGTTCTCAAAGGCACAATTCAGAGTCCTTCAGCCTTCACTTCTCCTTTCCCCTTTCCTCATCTCTTCCTCAGCTTATAAGGACTTTTTGGAGCGGCTGCCCCTTGCTATGTCAGAGAGTCCTCCCCGGAAGAACCTGAGTCCAGCTTGCCACTAGACTTGCTGTCCTCTTCTTTTTTCCCGTCCTCTGGTCTTCCTAGCTGAACCCTTAGGAATTCTTGAGCTTTCAGAACAGAGTCAATCTTTTCTTTTTTATCCTTGGTCTTAAAAGTAACGACTTCTGGAAATAGCCATTTATATCCAATTGAGTTTGTCTGAAGAAAAAGCACAAGTTCTTTGTACTTCCTTCTCCGTTGTCTTACTTCAAATAGAATATCCTTTAGCGTTCTGATGGTCTTTCCCCCACTTTCAGGGGTATTCCAGCAACCGCTTTCAGGATTGCGTCCCTCACATGCCTCTTCGAGAATCTTATGACAATTTTCCCAGGCAGATTATTTTTCTTTATATAGCCTGAATATGATCTGTAAACCACATCCATCTCGCTCACCAGCAATTCCGCCTTCATTTCTGTCACTGGGGCTAGTAATTCCATCATCACTTCTTTAAGATTCTCCCCCCTGTTCTCTGGCATGCCCTGGAAG
>NW_015168057.1:692173-701964 GCF_001447785.1 Gekko japonicus
TGATAGGGGGGGATTAATCAACTGTGGCTTAAATGTTCAAAGAAATCCAAAGAAGGAATTATTTTTTATTCAAAAAGTAATATAGCATGTTACGGTATTTTATGTTAGGTGTTTTTTCCCCTTAGGTTGTTTTAATTTAAGGGGGGATAAAACCAAAATTATTAACACGCTAACTGTGCAATCCCGAGAAAAGTTACACCCTTCTAAACCTACTGACTGCAACGCGCTTAGAAGGATGTAACTCTGTTTAGGACGGCATTGCAATTGTAACACGCCCAAAGAACTGAGTGTGGTATGCTGTGGACAGAGTTGTCCATTTATCTATTTTAACAGAATTTACAGTATTTACTCAAATGGATGACTAGGCTTTTTTCCTAGATATGCTATTAAAAATGGGGGGGGGGTTCATCTTACATTTGTTTTTTGTTTTTGTTTTTTTTTTTTTGAGCCCCCGGAGGGGATTTTTTATTGTTTTTTTATAACACTACAAAAACTATAACAGAAGAAAAGGGAGGGGAAACTACATTTGTGTAAGGTAAAAGTAAAGGTTTCCCTTGCTCAAAAGCCAGTCGAATCTGACTCTAGGGTTGCGGTGCTCATCTCTGTTTCCAGGCCAAAGAGCCAGCGCTGTCCAAAGACATTTCCGTGGTCATGTGGCCGGCATGACTATACAAGTATGTCCAGTAATAAATCTGAACTCTCCCGTGAAGCTGAAATGACTGAACTGAGGCTATCATACTTCAGTCATATTGTGCACTTTGCACTGGTTCTGCTGCTGCTGGCCTGGCAAACATGCTCCCTCAGTTTATATGCTGCAGAGATTCTCTGGTTTGGACTGAGTCCAATTGGGGGCACTGACTGGCACAGTGGCACTGGTTCTGGGGGGCACATTGCACAGGTTCTGCTGCTGGCCTGGCAAACATGCCCCTCAAACCACCACCACACCTCACTTAGTTTCTTACAGAGGGAGTCTGTCTGCTTTTCCCCCATCCCCAATTCCTCATAGGAAACAATGGAGAACTGGGGGCACCCTCTTTGGATGCCCCTGGAATTGGACCCCCTGGTCCAATCTTTTCAAAACTTTGGGGGTATTTTGGGGAGAGGCCCCAGCAGCTGCAGTCCACATTTGGAGCCTCTACCTCAAACCCCCTCCCCCCAGCCCCCTGCAAACTTTTCAGAGGATTTTTGCCATTGACTTCAAAGGCCCCATTGGATATAATGGACCCGAATTTTTCGGGTTTTCTGAAAATTTTTGGATATCTATGCTTTATTGGTGTAGATATTCAGGTTTTTTGGGTTTCCCGAAAAAAATTGGGTTCAATAAATCTGAATACAAATTTTACCGAATTTTGGGGGTTTTTTGCACACCCCTACCTTCTATTGGACCAGAGTGAGGGGTCAGGGCCAACGAACGAAGCACAGACTTCCCCTCAGTGGAGAAGAACCCATAAACATCTAGCTGGAAGCAAGCTGAACTGAATATTCTCTCCAGGATTAGCAACAAGCAGACTGGGGTAGGTTGAACACAAACACATGACCACACAGGAAGCTGTCTTTTAAGGAATCAGACCATTGCTCTACCAGGGTCAGAACTGTCTACTTTGACTGGCAGTGGCTCTCCAAGGTCCTGGAGATCTTTCACATCACTATGACCTTTGGCATGCCAAGCAGATGCTCTATCACTGAGCCATGGACCCATCCCAGTCAAAATCTATAACGAGGCTACAACCCTTCGTTCTTGCCTCCTTTCTTCCACACCCCTTTGGTCCAGAAATGTATTCTTACATACTCTGCAAGGCTATGTAAAGCACTGCTTTCGTTTTAGCTGGAATTCGTGGGATTTGTCACTCACCCCCAAAGGCTTCCCTCAGACAGCTTTCTTCATCTATCCAAGTCAGAGGACCAGCTATAAACACATTTTAAACGTGACAGGTCTACAGAGAATGCCCATACACTTTCAGTTTCTAAACACAACTCTATGATTCACAGACCACTTTCCTGAGCCAAGCCCTCAGCACCAAATATGGAAATCAATCATGGGATTGCTTAATTCTTCTCCAAGTGTAACAATTTGGAAATGTTCCCTTCCTTAAGAGCCTGCTCACGACCGTAGAGCATATAATCGATTAATCCCTTACTAGGTGTGGCTTTTGCCAGCAGGCAAGTGACTAACACTCTGCCTAGGAAAAAACGTAGAAAGAGTTATCAATCAATTTGACAAGACACCTCAGTAAAAAGAAAGAATATTTACTGAGAGATGGCAAGTGCTGCCAAAATAGAGGGAGGGAAGAGAGGGGGAGGAACAAACATTAGGAGAAAATAATTTAAGAGGAATTAAAGCTACGATGCGCCAAACATAAATTTCCAATTAAATGCAAACCAGAGGAAACGCCAATAGGACACATAATTTTCTGCTTGTGAACCAAGAATTCATATCTGGATCCAGCTGCTGGTATTCAGAAACCTTTACTATCCAATGAGGCACACACTTAAGACTTTTTTTAGAAAAAAAATAAAACGTAGGTACTGAAGTAAATGATGACTGCAACCCTGTATTTCTTACATGGAAAAACCCCACTGCCCTTCGACACTGCACCTACTCAAGTGTAAAACTCACTAAAGACAGTCCACAATCCATTATTTCCAAATCCTCATTGCTCCAAACTCTGTATAACCCTATGTCCGTACCCCCAACATTTCACAGATATGGCTGCCGAGGATCCACTGCAGACATCCAGATAACGGGCCTCCCTTCAAACCACTCAGACTCAACCCAAAGACGGTATGAAAAAAAATCACATGACGTGGCCATGGGCCACAGGTTGGTTCCACCAACCCCCAAGCAACCCTCTTCATGAATTAAAATAGGGCCATGCTTGGAACACCCCCTCTCTTGTACCAACCATCACCTCCACCTATTCTTAGACATTGTTGGAGGCTCTTTTCTGCCAACAGAATGTTTATTCAGAGTTTGTCCTTCGCTGATTTAAAAGCAAAGGTGACTACAAACACTGTATGGAAACAAAATCACATGACGTGGCCAGGCTCCATGGGCCACAGGTTGATCCCGCCAAACCCCCCCCCCCAACCCCCCCCTTCATGAATTAGAACAGGGCCATGCTTGGATTTAAAAGCAAAGGTGACTACTATTTTCATAAAGACAAAGCCCAGGCAGGAAGAGGGGCATACTGTACTAGGCCTTGAGATCTGGGGACAGGTCAGCTCACTCTACAGACCATCACTGTGAAATGGGCTATTTATGTCATTTCAGAAACGGGGATAGTGATTTTGGGGACATTATGGAAGGTATAATGGTAAGGGGCACTTACAAATTTTCATGAATGAGCCCGGACCCTTACATGCTCCCTCCACCGTTCACGTTTTGGGAGTCAGCGAATGATTTCCACTTTACTGAAAAATCACAGATTGGTGATTCAGATGCAAGACCACCTGAAATGGCCCAGACACAATGGAGAGCCTCTGCTCCAGCATCAGACATTTCTGGAGAGATAACATCTTGGACGGAGCTGCTCCGTGCCATCAGGAAGCTCTCCACTACTTAGCAATCTAATCTTTCTTACAGAGGGCTACAGAGACTTGCCATCAGGAAGCCAACTGTCCTAGGTTCATGCGACCATGTACACAAGTCCTCAGAGTCCGCTGACTTTGAGTATCTCCCACAAGGAAAGATCTGTGCGAGTTAAAGCCCAAGCTATCAAAATTCCAGGCATCGATCCTCGCTGTCAGTGAGCTCATGTTCCAATAAGCACTCTCTCAAAGAAGGCAGCATCCCAGTGCCTTGTGCTCGAGCCTATTACCATATGGATGCTCTGTCTAATGAGCCCTATTTTGGATGACCGTTTTGGCCTTTAGTTTTCTTATTGTACAGCGGAGTAGTAGTTTACAGCTATTGTCTTCCAGGCCACAAATAAACTCCCTAGAAGTCCAGCTGCAGTCTTAATTTACAAGTGGTACGGCCCAACAAGGAGGATGTTTCCTCATCAGCAGAACAAAAATGAAGGGGGGGGGAAAAGACACCAGAGTCCCTTGACAAACGTACCTATTGACATACTTCAATAAAGCAAAGAGGCTCCGATTTGATTGCAACAGCTGAGACTTTATAAAAAAAAAAAATGCAAGAGAGCAAAATGACAGAGCCGAGTTCTGAAGGACGCCATCCCTCATAAATAAAACAAGACCAGATCTCTCTTTTTTTTTTTAAAGTTACTAATGTGACCTCCTATGAATGTTGCATCCTAGATAAGTTAAAGGCCGGTGGTTACAGCTTCGCTTATTAATATGGGTGCATCCCGAACACTCACCTCATTCCTGTCTTGTAAGAACCCTGAAGGTCACTCACTACCAATAGAGAATCTGTGGCTTAAAGCTGAGATCTCAGAAGGGTTTATTCACAGAAGCTGACTTGTTTCAAAAAATCACTTTATGGGACACAGCCACATATGAAATAACCCGTGTGTATGCTTCTACATGGGTCCTGAGCAGTAGCCACACTACACTAGAGCCGGTTTGGTGCAGTGGTTAAGAGTGCAGACTCTAATCCAGGTGATCCGGGTTTGATTCCCCACTCCTCCACATGCAGCTGCTGGAGTGACCTCGGGTCAGTCACAGTTCTCTCAAAGCTGTTCTTTCACGAGCAGTTCTCTCGGTGCTCTCTTAGCCCCACCTACCTCACAAGGTGTCTGTTGTGGGGAGAGGAAGGAGACTATAAGCCACTCTGAGACTCCAAGTGAAAGGTGAGGTATAAATCCAATCTCTTCCTCACCAGGAATTTTTCAAGATCAAAGACGAGCCAATGTTTTCTCAAGGCCAGGAAGCATATGAATATATTCACACCCAAGATGGCGTTCTTCAGATGGGGGAAATGGACATGTCTGTGGAATGGGCTCCCCGAAGAGGTGAGGGGGAGGGGCTCTCCTTGGAGATCTTCGGGAGGCACTGCAAGGTCAGTATCACCTACTCTGACTGGCAGTGGGTCTCCATTAGACCTTTCACATGACTTACCACGTGATCCATTCAACTGGAGATGCCCTGGGACCTTCTACATCAGAAGCGGATGCTTTGCCACGGAGCCATGCCCCCCCCCCCCGCACTGTAAGCACTAAGTATCTCAGGTACTATAGCTTCCTTCCACTAAAATTGATTCTCCCCCTTTGTACCTGGGTGCTCTTGCAACAATCCCTCTCTGCAAATTACACTAACTTTGGTAATGCTGACCAATTCTATATATTTTTTTTTAACTTATTGCGGCAAATCAACTTTGTGCCATATGGTACGATTATAGAGATTGCTTCCTGTTCCCCCACCACCACCTTCTTTTCCTAAACAGCTGGGCGAGTAACTACAAAGAAAAGACAGTTAGCAGCTGCGAGCTGTTGTCATTACTTTGATGCTGCTTAAAGGAATCTAAACCTTCCACAGGTATGCACCTGAGATTAGAGGCAAAGAATGTTCCTCTCTAAATATGAGAGAAAACAGCTACGGGAGCTATAATTATGTTTTACAGGTGTCATCAGAACAATGCTTCCAACTTTTACCCACAATAAACGTGTTCTTGTGCTATTTTGTGACCAATTTTTTTCCCCCAGAAGCCTTCTGGGAAAAAAGATATTATTACACAAAGGCAACAGCACTAAATAAGCATGAAAAGGGGTGGGTTTTTTGTCACTGAGCTCCTGACTTCTCCTGCCTTTCATTTTCTCTTTCCTAGAACATTTCTGTGATCATCTAGGAAGCCTTGCAAATAAGGTTAAAGTGCCTTCTTCAGGTTTGTTCATTCCGCTGCATTCTACTGTGAGACGTCACCAGTGTAACAGTGCAGTCCTACAGCAAGATTGGAACTCAGTAGTGCCTTAAAGACCAACAAGATATCCAGGGTATTATCTTTAAGACTCAAAGGCCCCGGTCACACGGAGCATTTGCCCCGCTGAAGGCACGGGAGTCCCGCGAAGTATCCGGGCGCGATCACATGGGGACATCTGGGAGGTGTAGCACTCCCGTGGCGAACCCGTGGCAAGCCGCTGAAGCCACGCAGTAAAAAACTAGCACACCGCATGTACTAGCAAACGCTTTGCCACGAGCCGCCTATGGAAGCCTCCCAGTGTGATTGTGCCGTCGCGTGGCTTCCTCCCCCGTCGTCCTCTTTGCTGTGGGGAAGCCGCCGCCGCGTCTCATAGTGCATCAGAATGTGACGGCGCAAATAGCCGCGCTCCCCCCCCCCCGCGTTTTCCGGCACGTCTGGCCGGGGCCAAAGAGTCATCAGAAGGGAGTATCTGATGGAGTTTTGACCCTCAAAAGCTTCTACCCTGGAAATCACATTGGTCTTTAAGATGCTGTGGCACTCAACTCTGTCTCGTTCTTCTACTGAAGACCAACATGGCTACCTACCTCAACCTATCTTCATGGACTGCAATCCTAAGCAGAGCTGCACCCTTCTAAATGTATTGACTTCAATTGACTTAGAAGGGTGTAATGTTGCTTTGGACTGCAATGTTTGGTCTCCCTAGGCTTGGGAGGGGAGGCTGCCCAGGCATTCTCAGTTATGATTAAGGCAAATAACAGCAGATACATTCTTGACCCAAGAACAGCTAGGCTCTACGATGACTTGGGAGGGGTTTGGTACATGGCTCAAAGTGCATAGAGGAAGGGCCTTAGCAAAGGGAAAAGAACACAGAATTCCTTCTCAGCCACCAGAAATATATCAGGCAAAGCACATAACTTCCCATGTGGCACTGACTGTGGCAGTGGGACTTGGGACCAGTGTTCCTTCTAAGCTGAGTCAGTGTGAGCTGGCTCACAGTTTTCTAGCCTCCGGCTCACGCATTTTTGTCTTAGCTCAGGAAGGAGGGCTCCAGCGCAAACTAATCGATGAAGTAGCCCAATCGCTCGCTCACAACTTTAATGCCAGTAGCTCACAAAGTAGAATTTTTGCTCACAAAACTACACAGCTTAGAGGGAACATTGCCTGGGGCACCCCTAAACTACAAACTTAAGTTCACATTATAATGAAGAAGAAGAAGAAGAAGAAGAGATTGGATTTATACCCCGCCCTTCACTACCCAAAGGTGTCTCAGAGCGGCTTACAAACTCCTTTCCCTTCCCCTCCCCACAACAGACACCCTGTGAGGTAGGTGAGGCTGAGAGAGCTCTTGACAGAAACTGTTCTTTTTCAAGGACAGCTGTGCCAGAGTTATGGCTTGCCCAAGGTCATCCAGCCAGGTGCAAGTGGAGGAGTGGGGAATCAAACCCGGTTCTCCCAGATTAGAGTCCGCGCACTTAACCACTACACCGAACTGGCTTAACCTAAAAAATCTTGAGGGGTTTCAGAGGACAGCTGAGTTGTTCTGCAGCAGAACACCTAGATCTGAGTCCAGAACCACCTCAGAGGCCAACAGGATTGGGGTGGGGGGCGGGGTTTATGAGACTTCAAGAGCCAAAGCTGCCTTCACCAGGTATCTGACGAAGGAAACTTTTGACTCTCAAAAGCTACTGGATTCAAACCTAGCTGAGAGGGTAAGGGATCCCCTCACTGAATTGCAGTTTTCAGAGGACAGATCCAGCCAACCTTTTCACTCAAACTTACCTAATCCCCCTCCCCTTGAGAGCCAGTTTGGTGTAGTGGTTAGAAGCGCGGGCTCTAATCTCGGAGAGTCAGGTTTGACTCCCCTCCCTCCTCCACATGCAGCTGCTGGCGTGAACTTGGGTCAGTCATAAGTTCTTTCCGAGCTGTTCTCTCAAGGGCAGTCTTCGAAAGAGCTCTCTCAGGCCCACCTACCTCACAGGGTGTCTGTTGTGGGGAGGGGGAGGGAAAGGAGATTGTAAACCGCTCTAAGAATCCTTCGGGTAGTGGAGGGTGGGGTATAAATCCAATCTCCTCCTCCACCTCCTCTTCTTCAAAGACATCCAGAATCAATATCCAGCATGGGGTACTAGAAAAGGGGTTCATGAAGATACAGCCAATTAAATATACCTCCAGGGGGACCGAAGTGGCAGCTTCAGGTCAGTGGATCTCCAAGGTGCTAAATTAACAGCTACATACTTATTATGGATACAGCAATATCACCAACGCAAGAGGAAAGAGGGGTCATTTTGCCCCTTCTGGCCATACTCAGTCCACCCCAACCCACATAGTTTTCGGTCTTTGCAGTACTTGTGACACCAGGGATCATCTTTCCAAGAGTCAAAAGGGAATGCTGGAGGAAGGGAACGTGTGGAAATCCAATGCATTCTGCTGCCAGTTGGCTGAATCAAAACATATTCCATAATGTGTTTCACTGTTACGTTTGTGGGGAAATGTATGTGATTTCTTTACATTTACTGTGTCGATTTGACGAATATCCCATAAAGTTCACAGCAGATATTTGTCCTTTCTAAAGAGCAGCGGAGCCCAAATGCTGCAACTTAATTCATTTCGCACCCGTTTGATTTTGTCTTAAATCAAACATTTCCCCCCATATTTATTCTCACG
Organism: Gekko japonicus; assembly: GCF_001447785.1. Classification (NCBI taxonomy): domain Eukaryota; kingdom Metazoa; phylum Chordata; class Lepidosauria; order Squamata; family Gekkonidae; genus Gekko; species Gekko japonicus. The sequence goes on from NW_015168057.1 coordinate 700,659, forward strand.
GCACTCATCGTGGTTTCGTGTTTGGATTCTCCCCTGCAGACCTTTTGCTGAACAGAGTCAGCAACAAAGAAAACATAAGGTTTTGAAACTCTGCCTTCTGCAAATGCCAAAATTTACTCTACAATTTAAGTAAGCCCCTCTGCTACTTAACGTCTGTTATTTTCTTTGGCCAAAGAGCCCTTTCAGATACTGACTCTGAGCTGCGAAAACCCAGCTTATGAACCAGTTTGATTATTATTTCTTTCTTTAGAAAAAAAATACTTGCTATATTTGAAAGGTTTCATAGCTTTGGCAAAACCTAGCTGAAGTCAATTTTTAATAAAAAATAAAAATAAAGGGAAGGGTGAGAAATAAAACACGAAGGGTTGCAAGGCCCGGGCATAAAACCTGCTTAATCAGTTGGAAGCACTCCAGTAGAAGCTGTAGGTACCTAATACCAGTCATCATTTGAACAAGAGACGGGCCATGTCAAGGGTGGAAATTATGTGGGAGCCACAATAAGGGAGCGTCAATAGAAGAGGGTCCACTCACCCACCCTCTAATTGCACAGCGTGAATGTACAGCATGCTTGGCCACTTGCTGCTTAATACAGCTGGCAAGGACACTGCAAATGATGCCCTCTCTTAAGTGTGAATAATTACTGCGCACTGTCATGTTCCTTTCTGCTCTTCGTCTGGTCAATCAGAGCTTCTTAGTTCAAAATACACTCAATCAAAAGAAACGGACATCATAATAATAAAAAGATTTTTTTCCCCCACAGTCGAAATGGGCAAGGTTAGATCAATGTGACTTAGCTTTGCTAAAAAAAAAGAGAAAAAAAATAGGGGAAGAACTTTTTCCACTTGCTCTTCTGTTTCCATCATTGGCTCCTAGAAAAAGCACAGCTTAAGGTGGTGCATCATTTGTACCCGCAAAGGGAGGGGAAGAAAAAACTAAACCAACCAAGCAAAAAACTTCCAAAGGAAGTTCAGGAAACTAGTAAAGGGCCAAAAGTTAAAAATCAATAGGTATAGACAAAAGTGTGCGTATTTATTTTTAAAACATATAAAAACCTCGTAGGGGCACAAATAAAGCCTTATAAAGTAATCGCAGTGACAAATGCCCAAAAAACAACCATATATGACCTGACGCGTTTCGGCCCACAAGAGTCTTCTTCAGAGGTCAAGTAGTACAGAATACAACATGCAACAAAGCTCGTTACACATGTACAGCAGTAAACAATGGATATAGGACCAAAAATGGAATGTTCAGGGCTATTTTTGGGCCGCAACACCCCAGAACGGTGTCCCGGCTGGCTTCTGAGCCT
>NW_015168057.1:703607-713607 GCF_001447785.1 Gekko japonicus
GATCTTCTGTATCCTATATTAGCTCAATTCTCAGGGATTCCTGATGATTTTAAGGTTCTGTTTTTGCTTGATAATCAAGATACGGAAATAACCGAAATAGTAGCAAGGTTTCCGAAATAGTAGCAAGGTAGCCACAAGGTATAGATAGGGGCTCTGGGGCAAGTGATGCTCTGTCTTCAGGGGGGGCTTCTAATGTCCTGGCCCCACTGGTGGACCTCCTGATGGCACTGGTATTTCTGGCCACTGTGTGACACAGAGTGTTGGACTGGATGGGCCTTTGGCCTGATCCAACATTGGCGTCTCTTATGTTCTTATGTTCTTTTTAGTGCTATGGCTATACGTTCTGATAAGTAACCAATAGGTTTTTCTGCTTTCATGCTGTTTTTCTGCGGCGTAGCTCCAGTTTTACCCTATACGGATTTGTATTTTCCAATCTATATTTAATCTGATCTCCTATTGTACGTACATACATATTGCCAATAAAGGCTTGTCAAAGTCAAGACCTCCAGTCCATGGGCTTGTCTCTGGTTTGTGGCTCAGATTGAGAAGAACAGGCTGAAGAAGCACTGGGCATGCAGCAACTCTGGCTCCTGGTGATATACCAGGTTGTTGCAGGGTCAAATTTCAGCACTTTTGTGATGCTGTCCTCCATTCCCTCTCTCTCTTTCTCTGTCTCTTATTTTAAGCAAACAGAGCACTGAAGAAGTGAGTAAGGACTCAGGAAAGCTCCTCCCCTGCCACATATCTGGTTTAATCTTCAAGGTGCTCCTGGACTCTTACTCTTTTCTACAGAGAGCGCCATGTGACATTACTTCATTGGCAGGAAACCCTTCCTTGGGCATGTCCGCAAATTAATTGGACCTTTTCTAGAATTGAAATGAACGGGGCACTTCAGACTTGGAGGGTCTATAACTAGAAATTAGAAGGGAGAAAGCAGTACAGATTAAACATTTGCTGTCCATGGATCCAGCTTGCCACGGTCGCTGTTCTACATTAGATTCGTTTGTATTGTGCATTCCAGTTATTCACTCCTCATGTGACATGTATATGGTACTTATATGTACACAATATGTCGTTTAAAAGTACATTACACAGAGCATTGGAAAATACATGTATTTTTATGGACAAAAAAAAATGGTTTGAGGAAACAGATAATCTTATGAAATAGAGAGCCACAGGCTCAATCTATACAAAAAAGAGGTGGAATTGAAGTGGTGCTTTGGGGATGCAAATCGCAGGGATGAAACATTAACTGCCCTTAGAAAGCAACAGCTGCGGGAAGGTAGGGGATGAAAAAGCGCCAGCAGCTGAGATGGACTGATGGCAAAAGTGTCTATCCTGTTAGCCACTCTGCAAGAGCAGACCCGGAAAATGGTACAGCAGCTCTAAAGTATAGCCCATACTGGGCAACACTACTATCGACGCTAGAACTTGGCTGGAGAAGGGCACTTGAGGTGACATCCTCTCCATTCAGGTTTTATGTCAAGCACCGTGGTTGGATACAGAATGCATTGGATGACCAATAACTGGACAGCTATCTCTTGCATTCTGAAGATTCTGGAGGTGAGATATGTGACTCAAGGGACTTGAACCTGGTAACATCATCGCTGCACTCTCAGCACAGGCAGCCTGCTGGCAGTTCTTGGAAAACACTGCGATCTAAGGTGGGACAACATTGTTATCAATTGTTCCAGAATTAATTTTCCCCAATTTTAAAAAACAAAACAAAACACGAAGCATCTACTAAAGCTGCAATTTAACAGAGGAGATTAGTACTGGCGTAGAGGGGCTGTTTTTCATCCTGTCATTCCCCCCCCACACTGAGGTTTTCACCAAGAATTGTTACTCCAAAGTGGTTTTACCACCACTATTTATTTATTTACTTAGATTTCTATCCCGTCTTGCCTGACAAGCAGGCTCACTAGATGAAACATGGATATGTTTCATAATTCCCCTTCCTCCGTAGGGCTCAATAGCTGTATAAGGGCAGGAAATAAATTGACGGGAAAGAAAAGAGGGGTATAGCTTCTGTCCCAGCTTCAAGTGAAGCCTCTAACAGCCTCTGCCCCTTAGAGTGAAGTCCCAGTGGTTGCCTTCTACCTCTTAACATCCATCCATCCATCCATATCTCTCTGTCTGTCTGTATTCCCATCCGTACAACCATCCCATCTATCTATCTATCTGTCTGTCCGTCCGTCCGTCCGTCCGTCCGTCCATCCATCCATCCAAAGAACTAAAGATAGTGTATAATTCTGTCCCAAAGAGAGTGTCAGAAGGAGTCATCGGAACTTATTCCAGCTACCCCCGAAGAGGTCACAAAGGCAACACACGTAAAGACTTCGTTGGGTCAGAAGAGGGACAGAACAGCGAGACCCCAGCCAAGGAAAGTATGGGAGTTCGAAGGGAGCACAATATACAAAGACGCGAGCCCCTTTCCTTACCTGAACCAAGATGCCAACGACAACTGTCAAAACCGAAGAAAAGAGGAGGCCGAAACACTGGCCCAGACAAAAGTGAAGCTGAACGCACAGGCTACAGAGTTCTGTTCCTTTAAACAGGGTAGTGGGTTGCGGGGTAATAAAGAGGAGAAATACACACAGCCGGGGATGACGAGATCGGAACGAAACGAGGCCTGGGAAACAGCTGTGAAGTAACACTGTCCCAGGGGGTTTCGGGCTGATAAATAGGGAGAAGGTTCGGGGCTCTTCCTATAGAGTTCTGAGGTTGTTGTTGTATTATGCCTCATATTACGTCAACCTACATGCCTAGTTGGAGGAAACTGGAGACACCCGCCCTTGAGGACGAGCGATAAGCTTGACAGAGAGATAAATGACCACATGTCATCAAAAGACCCCAATCATGCCAACCAGCCACTATTGAGTTTAAAACATCTTTTCCAGTGAGCATCAAAGAAATAGGTTGAAACATAGCTAATGTTCAACTCGAAGGCAACCTGGAAAAGCTTATGGGGCAGAGTTGGGAGGGCAGCGGGGGCAGAGGGGCAAGAGTTTGAGTTGCGACGTCTATGGTACAAATCCCCTTCGAGAACAAATGCATTGGAGCAGTTTGGGCATCTTATGAACACAGTTAAACTATGATTAGCACGAGTACCTAAACACGGACCACTCCACTAATTATGGTTATTTATGGTATGTCATTCCAGGATCTGAAACCACGGTTTGAAACTGGCTTATTAACCACTGTTAGTTGACTTCGGTTATGCCTAATGTACAAATGTATGTCATTTTGTTCTTAGTCCTGTCATGTTCTGTGTTGGTGTCTAGAGTGTTCCCTCTAAGCTGAGTTAGCGTGAGCTAGCTCACAGTTTTTTAAGCCTCTGGTTCACACATTTTGGTTTTAGCTCAGGAAGGATGGCTCCAAAGCAAACGAATATATGCAGTAGCCAAACAGCTCACTCACAACTTTAATGCCAGTAGCTCACAAAGTAGAATTTTTGCTCACAAGACTCCACAGCTTAGAGGAAATATTGGTCCCTACCACAACACAGTGCTTTGAAGGTAAGTAAAAAAGAGGGTACAGTTGGTGATTTTAAAACAAATCCTAAAGCAGTACTAGGCACGGATGTATTAGAAGTGCTATTTTTAAAATGTCTTATCCAGTAGGTATCTGATTCACAGTTGCTATATATAGAAACATCATATGGTGACAGTGAAATATTTTTGGTAATGTCCTTAAATAACTAGTAACGAAAATTTAAATAGGAAATTTTTATATTTGTATTTCCTGTCTATTAGCAGCACCACAGGGCTGACATTCGTCATTCTGCGGATGTTCACAAATTATTCCTGGTGTACCCCCAAAAGGAAAATGAAATGAGGCTGCCTCCTAGACTGGGTTGGTAATGCCTTAAACTCACATTAAAGATGGTGCATTTTTGTATAAAGTTAGTTTCTTTTAAAAAGAGACGGTCCTACAACCACAAATCCAGTTGTTTTCAGTTAAACCCCCCCCCCCAACCTTTCAATGCAGTGGTCCCCAAAGTTGTCCCTGTGAGCCACCCGGCACCAACTGATTTGTTTCCTGGTGCTCATTTGATTCTTCCGCAAAGCATCTTTCCCTCCAAGCAAAGAGCCAGTCCTGGTTTTCCTCCACCTCACTGAAGCAGAAGGTGCTTCTGAAGAGTCCAAGATGCATCATCCACCCATCTAGTAACAGCCACCTTCACCACAGAAGTATGCTTGGCCTGAAACTCCCCCAACTTTTGTGAAATGTCCCTTCATCTTGTGATTGCAGCCAGCCCCCTTGGCAGCCATTTTGTGATCCATCCTACACCTGTTTTGTGATCCATCCTACACCTGTTCTCAAAATTCAAAGAAGTACCACAGATTCAACAACACTGGAGGCTCCTGCTTTAATGTCTAGGTCCTCTTGCCCTTGGTAAATCTCAGACAGTGGTTTTTCTTTTCAACAATTCTACCATCAAGGAACATTATCTATATTGATCTACCTGCCAAGAACAGGCTTCAGGAGGACCAGGGTGTTGTAGTAATTCAAGTGTTAAACTACAGAACTTCCTGGGGTACACATGAGTTTCTCCAGCTGATCCAATAGCATCCACTTAGGACTGTTTCAGTCTGGAAAAATGGCAAAGGGAGTCCACATGCATCATGGTTCTGGTACTGATAGGTTACTACATACTCAGGAATTGAAGAGAACTCACAACACATGTGTGATTGTGATATGCCAGACACTGGGTGGGCACCCCAAACCCAAGTTCTGTACTCTGTATAGGATGAAGAGGTTCTACTCAGCCATCAAACTCACTAGTTCACAGCCTCAGAAACCTTAGAAGTTTCCTGTGAGGATGAAATGTGTCTGTATGCGAAGGGAGAGATCTGTGTGCCTACTTGAGCTCCTTGTATGAATCACAAGGTACACGTAGCAAATAAATCAAGTTTCTGATACAGAAACAGTATGCATCAAAGTGTATTCAAGAGCATGGCTATGTGAAGTGATGTTGTACTTCACTCTTGATCTATGTAAACTAAATCATCATCATCATCCCAAAATACATCCAGGACACCATGTAGCTATTTTGATCAATAGTTCCCCTTTTTGAGAAAGTTCATTTGGCATTATTCCTCACTGCTTACTGAAGGACCTCTCATAACCACCTTCACACACACACAGCACAGACCCAAGATTCTAAAAGCCACTGGTCTGAGTGATGGAGACCCATCATCACACTGCTGCGATGGATCTTCTCAGATCCACTCCCATTGTATTCAGTATGCTATTGCCTTAGGAGGAACCAACTTGAGAACCAGAGTGGCCTATTGGTTACAGTGTTGGATTAGGACTTACTTGGGAGACTCGCATTTGGGAGACAATGCACCATGAAATGCACTCTGTGGCCTCTGGTCAGTCAATATCTCTCTCAGCTTTACCTCACAGTTGTTCTGAAGATAAAATGTTAAAGAGCAGAGAAGCATGCATGCCTCCCTGAGCTCACTGGAGGGTGATGTAAAAATGAACACGGTTCCACCTGTGGAGCTGACCAGCACCTGTGGGTAGGGGCCACCTTTGTTTCACCTGGACGGCAGAGGACACAGGACACAAGGGTTCCAGTGTCAGGCTGCAAAGGGGAGGAGGAACCAGCAAGGTATATACACTGGCTTCTCCCTCCCCACTTCCTCTTTTTGCCTCGTGTTACCAGTGTAGTATGGATGCTAATGTACTGGTTCAACTATGTGGTGAAGAACAGTGGACTCTAATCTGTAGAATCAGGTTTGATTCCCCACTCCTCCACATGAAGCCAATTTCTCTCAGAACTCTCTCAGACCCACCTACTTCACAAGGTACCTGTTGCGAGGAGGGGAAGGGAAGGCAATTGTAAGCCGCTTTGTGACTTCTTAGAGTAGAGAAAAGCAGGGTATAAAAACCAATTCTTCTTCTGTGTATTAATTTTAATTGTGTATGCTACTAGAACTTTATTATTTTATGGTTTTGGCTTTGTTTAATTGTTAAAGGTTGTTCTTAATTCTATTTTACACGTATTGTAAAAAATTTAGGTGTTTTATGTAATCCGCCCTGAGCCGGCTTCGGCCGGGAGGGCGGGATAGAAGTCTAATCAATCAATCAATAAATCAATAAATCAATTTTTTAAAATTGTTTTTATGTAATATATGGAATAGATTCTAATCACAGTCAAGCTGTCCTCTTTTTTTCAATTGGAAAGTGTTTCTGCCCAAAAACAATAGAATCATCCTACGCTATATTAGACATGTGGACTATACATCTACTCCTGACATTGGGTAGGGTTTCCAACTCCATGTTGGGAAATTCTTATAGCTTTGGAACTGGGGCCCAGGGAAGGCAGTTATTAGGCTAGGGGAGAGGCTTCAATGGGGTATAATGCCACCACAGTGGTTGAGAAATTCCTAGAGATTTGGGGGTGAAGCCTGGGAAGGATGGGGTTGAGGGGAGGTGGGATCTCAGTAACATAAAACCATATAGTCCTACCCTCCAAAGTAGCCATTTTCTCCCAGGAAATTATCTCTGTAGCCTGGAGATCAGCTATTATTCTGGAAGATTTCCAAGTCCCACCTGGAGGTTGGCAAACCTAAGGGAAGCTCAAGTCCGTTGTCTGGATATCAGTTGTCATTCTGGGAGATCTTCAGACTTACCTGGAAGTCGACAACCCTAGTCATTGCTGAAGTACAGGAAAGCAGAAATGGGCAAACTGCCTTGTTTTAGGCACACTTCTTAATGCCTGAACAGCACTAAGTACCTTTGTCTCCCCCTACATCCCAATGCAATGTAGGCTGCGATCACACGAGCAGTTTGTCGCGACACAATAGTGTTACTCATGTAGATTTAAAAGGCTCGATCAGATGACAACGTCTGCCTTCATTGGCCCTGTTGTCTCGCTCCACGTTAAAACCGGAGTAATCAGGCACCGGGGAAAGTCCGGTAGTAAGGGATGGTAGCACTTCCACTCTATTGTGTCCGATGTCTGAACACTCCCAGTCCGAAAAAAAAAAGCACTTCCATCTCATTCATGGGTCGCGATGCTAGCTAACAGAAGTGGCTGTTTGGTTTTGCACTTATGCACATGAGGAATGGTAATTTAAAAAAAAATCCCACTGGCACAGCGCATCCTGTGGCTGACACACAACACTACTGTGGATGCTTGACCATGGGATGGCCACACAGGTAACCTGCAGCAGGTGCTGTCTGGTTGGTATGCCCCGCAACACTTTAAGCCAGTGCAATTAGAGGTGCCTCCATATCGCACCAAGCCGCCAGTGTGACCGCAGCCGTATAGTACTTATATAAGAGTCTTCATCGCCAGTAGGCATTCACACACCAATGTCCCAGACTGGAGACAAAAAAACTAGAGATACCTTTGCCATCATGAACTACTTGTGAACTTCCTAGAGAGATCAGGCTAATCACTGTTGGAAGCCGAGTGCCGGATGGGAGGGAAACAGACCTTTTGGTCTGATCCAGCAAGGCAATTTCTTTCATCCTTACATAATTGAGTTGTGTTACATAAAAATAAATAAATAAATAAAGTGCTGAACCTTTGCCAGGTTATTAGTATAGGCTTGCACCCCGGCAGCTTTGCTGTAAGTACTCTCCCAAATGTCTCGATGTACACAGCTTTAATACACACAACTCAAGCTTTTGCAAATCTCTTGCAAACACGGAGCAGCATGTACGTTGTTCCATATCAGGGATTCAAAAGCTGCATATGGTGCTCAGTTATAACAGCTGAGCTTTAAAAGAAGTGCAGCTTTGCATCTCAGTCAACCTGACACCAAATGAGGCCAGCGCACTCACATACCAAAAAAAGAAAAAAGATAAAGAACCAGTCCTACAAATCATACATATTATTTTAATTCCAAAAATCAAACCAACAACAACAACAAAAATTGTTTGTCATCTCCTCAAGAGAATATTTTGCCAATCAAAGCAACCCAGGGATCACTGCTTGCTGCTTTTAAAATTTAACACTCCTAATTATTTCCTGGCATAAATTCTCTCTCTCCCTCTCTTTCTGGGGGGAAAAATAGGATTCTCTATCTCTTGGAAAGCAAGTGCTCAGTTCTGCACTGTCTGTTGCGGCTCTAGTTAACAAAGGGAGTTTGAGAGGTTTTGTTTAGTTAAAATCCTTGCTGTGTCTTGATTGCCCTAATCTGGATAGCCCAAGCTAGCCCAGTCTCCTCAGATCTCAGAAGCTAAGCCGGGTCAGCCTCCGTTAGCACTTGGATGGGAGACCACCAAGGAAGTCCAGCGTCACTACGCAGAGGCAGGCAATGGCAAACCAACTTCTGTTTATGTCTTGTCTTGCAAACCCCTGTGAGGGATCAGCCTAAATTGGGTGCAACTCAGTGGCACTTTCCATCACCACCATGTCTAGATTGGGCCCCAAGCAGGCGGATTTGTAATTCAAACGCCCATCTGGCTCATCCTCTTAGTGTCTCCCTAGTTCAATAGGGGGAACGATTCACAATGCTTGTAACTGCTGTGCGCTACAGGCAGTGCGATAACACGGGCCAAGTTGCAGGCTCCTCTTCGCAGGATAAGGGCCTGTTAAAGCATGTTAATGTGGTGAGTCCCAAGATAGAGCCATCTGATCACAATGCTCTACAATTCCATTTGCCACGTAATCTAGTTATAACCAGGGCTTTTTTGGTAGAAAAAGCCAAGCAGGAATTCATTAGCATAATAGGCCACACCCAATGGCAGAAATCCATTAGCATATTAGGCCACACCCCCGTGTTGCCACACCCACCTTTTGCTTCTTATTCTGTTTACTTTGTTTGTTGTCAAAACCCTGGGCTTTTTTTGTAGCAGGAACGTCTTTGCATGTTAGGCCACGCACCCCTAATGTAGCCAATCCTAATGAGTTTCTGCTGTTGGGTGTGGCCTATTATGCTAATGAGTTCCTACTGGGTGTGGCCAACTCAGGAGCCAGCCGGAACTCCGTTCCTGTGCGTTCCTGCCCCAAAATAGCCCTGGCTATAACTACATTTAAAGGGCTATGCAAACTGGGGGGGGAGAAGTGTTGCACAAGTGATACGTTAGCTGAGACTCAGCACTAAGGCAGTGGTCTCTGCCCAACAAGGATCGGAATAAGGACCTAAGCAGCATCCTTCCAGATCAGACTGGTGGTCCATCTAGTCCAGCATCCTATTTCACACAGTGGACAACCAGGGCACAGAGGACAAGGCTGCCTCCAATACGGCCCCCTTGCACTAGCATTCAGAGGTTTACTGTGCCTGAATGGAGACATCGCAACTAGTACAAATGGACATGAATCCATCTGATGACCTTTTAAAGTCATCAAGCCTGAAGTCTCCCTAGGAGCTAAAATGACTAAACGGAGGCGATCGTACTTTGGTCACATCATAAGAAAACAAGAGATACTGGAGAAGACAATAATGCTGGGAAGATCTGAAGGCAGCAGGAAAAGAGGAAGACCCAACATGAGATGGATGGACTCTATAAAGCTAAGGCGTCAAACTCATTTGTTATGAGGGCCGGATCTGACATAAATGTCACTTTGTTGGGCCGGGCCATGTGTGCCATAAAATTTAACGCCAGGTACCAGAGATATAACTGGAGCTGCGGTGGCTCAAGTGGTTAAGACGCTCTACTGCAGGCTGTGGAAGGTCAGTAGTTCAGCAGTTCGAGACCCGGGTGCCGCATGACGGAGTGAGCTCCCGTCTCTAGTTCCAGCTCCTGCCAACTTAGCAGTTCGAAAGCAAGAAATTGCAAGGAGATAAATAGGTACCACTTCGGTGGGAAGGTAACAGCGTTCCGTGCGCCTTGGTGTTTAGTCATGCCGGCCACATGACCACGGAAACGTCTTCGGACAGCACTGGCTCTTCGGCTTTGAAACGGAGATGAGCACCGCAACCCTAGAGTCGGACTCGACTGGCTTTCGAGCAAGGGAACCTTTACCTTTACCGGAGATATAAACTTGATAAAGAATACAGGCAAGCCCAGTTAACTATTATTTTTGTACACA
>NW_015168057.1:716107-722997 GCF_001447785.1 Gekko japonicus
CCATTGTAACAGAGGACAACAGCCAGAGAGATTAATAAAAAAAGACGAGGAAATGATCTGTGTGACAAGTCCTGTCCGTTTTCTCTTCGAAAGTATGACCTCTCCATCTGTCAAAAGGTCCGAGTTTTAGCAGTTGATCTTCAGCTAAGTTCTCAGCAGTTTTGGAGAGCCAAAGAACAAACACATTTTCTGGTTCACCGGCATCGTTTTCACATGTTCACTGATTCAAACATTCTTTTACTCACATAACAAACAGCTGCATACCACATTAGCCGAGCCAGTGACAGTCACCACATCTCTGCAATAACTGTTTGATTGCAAACTTGACCCTTTCTTCTTCTCAGTCTGAACCAGACATTTTTTTAAAAAAAGACAGCCACTCCACTTCCAATCCTCCTTTGCAAAGAATTACAGCAGATAACAAAGACTCCTCTGCCACTCATTGTAAGCACTGTGTATAAAGGGATTTTTTTTCATGATGAATTCCAAACTACTATCATGTTAAGAGCACCAATTTATATATTAAAAAGAATTCAGTGGTTAAGGTCTGGAAAAAAAAAAGTTTCTCAGGCCCTTAATGACCCAGTTTGCCACAACAGAAAATAATCAAGTGATGCAAATTAAGTGCTGAGACACTGCTATACAGTCTTGGAAACTGGTTAAGCAATGTTTGGTAGTAGTAATTTCTTAATAGCTGTCTCAGAGACTATGTTTCCTTTAACTTTAGGAATCACAGACTTCCTTTGTACTCATGCGGGTTTAGATTCCACAGGTAGCAATAATTATATAATGATTAAAATCTATTTCTTTGGGAACTCTATAGCGGGCTAAGAGGCTTCGTAACTGTGGGGGGGGGCGGGGGTTGTCTCTCCAGGTTAAATTAATACAACATTATTTTGTCTGGAGAAGAAGCAGACATTCCAATATTGGCATCTCGCATCAATGAAATGCCACATCGTACAGATGTTAAATTCTCATTATGAGACAACAAAGGAAACAATTAGAAATTATTCAACCAACCCGCACAATTGAAGACTGGATGCAGTATGTAAGTTTACGAGATTTGGGGATGAACGCTACTGAGCCTATTGGGCTTCCGTCTTTATAAACAGTCAAACTCATACATTTACCAAATTGCAGAACTGCAGCTGACACTTTGAAAGTATCGACAAATACAAATGGGATAATATTGTAATTCTCTCTATGAATTTGAGATCACCCAACAATTAAAGATTGGATCGATTGCTTTCACTAATGGTTCGGGCTCGACAACCTTAAACCACTTGACAACCTTAAACCACTTCAAGAATGTTGGTTATCCAAGGAGATGAGGGGCGGCCAGGATCTCATAAATACCCCGAGCCGGACCCGTTTTTAACACAGTATGGTAGAGATTGAACAAAACAAATGGGGCTCTGTTAAGTGGGCTCAGTTCTACCCCTGTCTGCCACATATGTTTGTGCTGGTATGAACAAAGCTGGAGAATGTTGCCCATAAACTGATGTCCATCATGAGATGACGAACCAATAATGGTGAATTGTTCCAGTTTTCAGGGAAGTGGCCATATTGATCTGCATTAAATGGGCGAGATCTGAGTCCAGTAGCACCTTAAAGTAGAGTTGCCAAGTGTATCTTCGCCGGGAGCGGGGGGCTCCCGGCTGGCGTCTTGTGCACGCGCACCGCACGCACGTCACACGGAAGTGATGGGAGGACGCCAGGCACGCTGGGGGCGGGGCCACGGCCATACAAGGGAAAACCATAGAGTTTTCCCTTGTATGGCTGTGGCCCCGCCCCCAGCGTGCCCAGCGTGCCCGCGTCACTTCCGGGTGACGCGCACGTCGGGGTGGAGTTCCCCCTGGGGCCCGATCCAGTGGCGGCGGGGAACGGGCCTCTGGGGAGGGGGGTTCCCCGCCCCCCGGGGGGACTTGGGATCCCTACCTTAAAGACCAACAAGTTTGCCAGAGTGTACAGTTTTGAGAGTCAAAGCTCCCTTCCTCAGGTTCATGAGGAAAGGGGCTTTGACTCTTGAAAGTTTATACCTTGGAAATCTCATTGGTCTTTAAGGTGCTACTAGATCTGAAATTTGGTCTTAATAGTTCCAGAATGTGACAGGCTGCTGACCACAGGGCTTCTGGGTTTCCAGATTCTGGACACTGCCAGGTCAAAAACATGCTTCTTCTCCCCCCCCCCCCGCAAAATATTTCATTGACACTTTTGATTGACTAAATCTGATGTTCTACTGGTCCCTATGAAGCCAAGGAAGCAATTTAAAAGAAACCGAAATGTATTGATCCATTTTGAGATTTAAACTTCAGTCCCATTCTATAATTGGATACATTTAGTGGGGCTTAGCAAGGAGGGATGTAGTAGGAGACAGAGAAAGGATTCGGTCATCAGAGGTGGTCCCAGCTTCTGCAGAGGCTGCCCAAGGGATTCCCATCTGCCTGCAACTTTCACGAGACACGAGAGTAATAAAAATTACCAAATATCCCCTCCCCCACCACTTGCTAGTCAAGGGCATCCAATGAAACTGATGGGCAGTAGGTTCAGGGCAGGCAAAAGGAAATACTACTTTACACAGAGTGATTAAAACGTGGAATTTCCTGCCAGAGGATGTAGTGCTGGCCACAGGAATAAACAGCATGAAAAGGGGATTAGATAGATTCATAAGGGACACCAGCCATGGGGACTGAGGGTAACCTACACATTTGGAGGCACTAATCCTCTGAATCCCAGAGCCAGGAGGCAACATCAAGGGAAGGCCTCGGCCTCTATGCCTGGCCTGTTGCCATACTGGGGCTTGTGGCCACGCCCCCAACTTTCCCTCTGTGCCACACAACTTCAAATGCACAAAAGTCTTTTTTTTTTCTTTGCGATTTAAAAAAGTTTTAAAATTTAAATCACTTTAAACTGTGTTGCGGCGCAGCCCACCGGCGCCCTGCCCGTCCTGCCATCTCTCTAACGATGACTACTTTCGCCGGCACCCCGTGACCACACTAGCCCTGCCCCCCCCAGGTCCAAAGCTGTTTCTTGCTTTTTACATTCCCATGCCGGGAGCAGCAGCGCAGCCAACTCCAAATAATTCCTCCCTCTGCTCTCAGCTCTCTTTGCTCGGCGTGGATCCTTCCAGACCATGACCCCAGTTAGGGCTGCCAAGTGGGGGCGGGGGGCGGGTAAAGTAAAACCCCGCTTTGGAGGCCCGATTTCCGCCGCCGCAGAATCGGGCCCCGGGGGGAACCCCGCCCCCCGAAGTGCAGCATGGCTGCGTCACAGGAAGTGATGCAACCACATAGATCACGTTGGGGGCGTGGCCCCAATCGTTGGAGAGAAAACTCTATGGTTTTGCCTCCAACGATTGGGGCCACGCCCCCAACATGCTCTACGTCGTGCGTCACTTCCTGTGATGTTCTGGCGGCACGCGCGCGTCCCTCGGCAGCTCCCGGACCTCGGCGACGCTCCCCCGCCGGTAAGTCCAATCGACTTGGCAACCCTAACCTGAACTGTCATTCTCCGGAGCTGGGATGGAGAGGGGTTACGGGGTTGGAGGGGGTGTTGCTGGCTGCTTCAAAAACTTTCAAAGAAAAAGAGAGAGGGAAAACCCCAGAAATACTTTTAAAGGAGGTGATAGCACAACACCGCCTGACTAGTGTTCCCTCTAAACTGAGTTAGTGTGAGCTAGCGCAGTTTTTTAGCCTCTGGCTCATACATTTTTGTCTTAGCTCAGGAAGGACGGGCTCCAGAGCAAACTCATTTATGCAGCAGCCAAATCGCTCGCTCACAACTTTAATGCCAGTAGCTCACAAAGCAGAGTTTTTGCTCAAGAGACTCCACAACTTAGAGGGAGCATTGCTCCTGACAGGTTCGGATGCTCTGCGGGTGCTCTCAGTTCTTGAGCGAACACTGGCAAAATGAGACTCCCTTCCTTCTGAAACCTGGAACAGCTGCCCCCCTCCCATTTTTCCATTCACATGGGGATAGGAGCAATCCGGGGTCGCTGTTGTTTTCTACAGCGACTCACCTGGGGGTTGGGGGTGAAGAACAAAAAACCCATAATTGTTTGAAAAGCAGCAAACAGTTGTGTGTGGACAGACACATAATCGCTGCCCCACAAAAGCCCGGCTACGGACCTGCTCTATGCCCTGTTCCTGGCCCTTCAGAGGAGCTGGTTGGCCACTGTGTGAGACAGGATGTTGGACTAGATGGACCCATAGGCGTAATCTTTGTTGGGGCGGCGGGGCTTCAGCCCCCGCCGAAATTTTCAGGAAGGTGCTCAGCCTCCCCCGGGAGACCCTTCCCCCAAGCAAAGCAATGCCTCTGCCCCAGCCCCAGCCCCAGCCCCCCCCCCGGGAAATTGGAAAGTCTACACCCTTGGTCATGGACCCTTGGTCTGATCCAGCAGGGCTCTTCTTACGTAAAGCATGGGCTGCATATGTGTTCCTCATATGACCACCCTTTGGGAAACCACAGTGGGGGGGAAAGCACTACAATTTGTGTGTGTGTGTGTGTGCTGTTGTTCCTAACATTTAAAATGTTGACAAGGGCAACTTGTCTGTAAAATAAAATCTTTATGTTGTCATATTGGATTTTCAATCCTCTTAAAACAATCCAAACAACGGCATGGTATAAAATTAGCTCTTGCCTGTTTCCCCCTTCATTCCTACGCAGGCTTTTCAGATCTGTTTTGCCACTAATAAATTGTAAATGAGGCTACAGCCCAAAGAGTAGTCAGTGTGTTTCATGGGTATTTAAACAACAGCATTAAGCAGTATAGGAATCTGTGGAATGCAGAGGGCAGATTTATGTGTCTTAAGAGTTTCTTTACTGGTTTGCAAAAATCCCCCCCCCCCCCGAAAAAAGTTTAAAACCCTCACACTTTCTTTTCTATTAATCTGGCCATAGAAACGGGGGATACTGGAGCATGACAAGAACAGCAAAATAAACTGGCATCTACTTAATAACTGTAACAGCGGATTGCCTCCAATGCTAAAATATTTATCGAAACCAGGGGAGGGGGTGAGTCGAAAAAGAATTACCTTCAACTGTCTGCTACCAGATCTTTAACAGTGGGCAATGTAATGCCTTAAGGTCTCTCAAACTGTCTTTCATTTTCTAGACTTAATGGCTGATTGCAGAAATCAATGTTGCCATTAGTAACAGAGTATTTGTTATGGCATGATTTCCTCTGTTGTTAGGCCTGCAGAATGATTACAATATTAGCGAGGTGCTTTTGTTATAAAAGGGCTGAAGATATAACTTTCAATTTACTATCCATTAGTTCGAGAGTCTAGAAATGAGAGATGAGGCCAGAAATCTTACCTCTCTTTCTTTCTTTCTTTTTTAAAAAGTACCAAGAAAGCTCAATATTTAGAGAGCTTCAATGAAACCTGATTTGGCTTTGCTCTTAAAAAAAAAAAAAATACATGGCAGGTTTGCATTAAACACAATAGAATAAAGCAAATTCTTTTTTAGTGACTGGCTTCACTGTGTTCATTTAAACTCAGGGATGAAGGCTCTGAGGATGGTCACGGAATGTTAATGGGGCACATACAGGTACTTGGACTGCCATGTACCCCACACTTATGTTCACTTCTGGCCTTAAATGGATGTCACAGTCACATAAGTGAGCAATGTGCAACCACAGAATGTGGGCCTCTTGTAACACAACAAGGGTTACAAGAATGGCCAAAAGGAGAAGCAAAGGAACGTCTTTAAGCTGAATGCCTTTACTTTAAATGAACAGAATCACAGGGATAGTAGGAAAGTAGCTGCCAGCCTACAAGATATAAGTGGAATGATTGTCTCTTTCCTGTTGCAAGTACTTAAGGCCTAGCTCTGGGGAGGGATACGAGGCCACGGGAATGAACCAAAGGTAGGGAAAAGGAGGTGGAGATGGGGGGTGAACGTTGGAGACAGCATGATGTCACTTCTAGGAAAAACCCAGAAGTGATGTCATGCCTCTCTATGAATCATAGATTTTTTTGCAGATTCCTATAAAGGACTGGCCACATTCCTCCTTGTCATTCCTCTCTAGGAATTGCCAAAAACTGTTATGGTTTTACCGTAATTCCCGGCAATTCCTATGGAGATGTGATGTCCCCTTTTTCCCCCCTGAAGAGATGTCACACCACCAGCCCAGCAGCCATATATTTTTTTTAAGTTCCCAATGCCACTCAGATCAGCAGAGGGAAACAAGAGGCAGGGGAGCAGATCCCCCACTCACACAGGGGGACTGCTAACCCGAATCAAGGGGCTCTTGGCCCGGGTTCTTAGGTAATAGTTCGCCATTTTTTTTTAAAGTTCCCAATGCCACTCAGATCAGCAGAGGGAAACAAGAGGCAGGGGAGCAGATCCCCCACTCACACAGGGGGACTGCTAACCCGAATCAAGGGGCTCTTGGCCCGGGTTCTTAGGTAATAGTTCACAGGCTGTGGCCTAAAGGACTACCCCAGTGGATACCAGTCCAGCCCAGGATGTTTCTATACCTCCTGGTTTTTGATGGCTTCTTTACACTGTGTGTGTGTTGTTGTTTTTTTCTATTTGTTTATATTTATTTAATGATATTAATACTTTTTATAGGCAGCTGTTGGATCTTTCTTGGGGAGAAAAGTGAGAACCAGGGAAGATTGTAAGAACATAAGAACAAAAGAGACGCCAATGTTGGATCAGGCCAAAGGCCCATCCAGTCCAACACTCTGTGTCACACAGTGGCCAGAAAATACCAGGTGCCATCAGGAGGTCCAGCAGTGGGGCCAGGACATTAGAAGCCCTCCCAATGTTGACCCCCCCCAGCACCAAGAAGACAGAGCATCGCTTGCCCCAGAGCCCCTATCTATACCTTGTGGCTAATAGCCACTGATGGACCTCTGCTCCATATGCTTATCTATTTTCTT
>NW_015168057.1:723289-736722 GCF_001447785.1 Gekko japonicus
ATAAGCATATGGAGCAGAGGTCCATCAGTGGCTATTAGCCACAAGGTATAGATAGGAACTCTCAGGTTGGGGCAGGTGATACCCTGTATTCTTGGTGCTGGGGGGGGGGGCAACAGTGGGAGGGCTTCTAGTGTCCCGGCCCCACTGATGGACCTCCTGATGGCACTGGTATTTTTGGCCACTGTGTGACAGAGTGTTGGACTGGATGGGCCATTGGCCTGATCCATCATTGGCTTCTCTTATGTTCTTAAGTAGGATTAAAAATATGTTCAATAAATAAATACACAAATAAATGTCCAAATTAGTATAATAATAATAACAGCAAATAATGCATGCGATTTAGAGGTCACTGCAGCATCTTCAAAGCACAGTATACTGGGCTCACAATATGGTTGAAAGAGCACACACAACATCTAACCACCTCGCTGAAGGCCTGGGTCCAATCAGTGCCTTAACAGGAGACCTCCCAGAAGTCCTATGTATGCCCCCCGGAGTTTCATAATGGAACAAAGGTAGGATGTGAGTCAGTAATACTGAGAATAAATAAATGGTTCCACTCAGGGGTCATTTCGTAGAAAAAGAGCTAGGGGAACTCATTAGCACAACTCATTA
The DNA here is from genome assembly GCF_001447785.1 of Gekko japonicus. Lineage (NCBI taxonomy): Eukaryota > Metazoa > Chordata > Lepidosauria > Squamata > Gekkonidae > Gekko > Gekko japonicus. Next base: position 723,902 of record NW_015168057.1, read on the forward strand.
GCATATGCCACACCCCCTGACATCAGGGGCCCGGCGGTGGACCTGCAAGGCCAGCGGGAGTGCGAGGAAGCCCCGCCAAGGCCCTCCTTGGCCCCAGGCAGGCAGGGGTGGGGAGAGGCGGGGAGGAAACAACTTACCCTCCCTCTTCTCCTGCCTCCTCCTGGCTGAATGAGGGCTGGAAGCGGGGCGGCCGGAAGCAGGGGGCGGGGCTTCGTCATCATGTGCCCCGCCCCCTGCACCTCACCCGGGGGAACTGTGTTCCCCCGCGTTCCCCCCCGAAATGACCTCTGGTTCCACTGTACATAGTGTGTATACAATCTAGGGGACTGGAAGTGGCCCCAGCATTGTGCATGAATGCATCTCACCCATCTCAAGCTAGCATTGTCAAGAGTTTATGCATGCCCATTCCACCTGGAAGCAGAGGGTATGCAAGAGAGAGAAGCTGATGACAAAAGAAGAAGAAAAAACGAAATCAAGAAGATCACTAAACCGTTTATCTCTATTTCACGAAAACAACTGCCACGTTCCACTTTCGGGAAATTACAGAAAGCTAAATTATGTGATAAACAGAAGGCCAAGAACAAATAAATGGAAGTTACTGTTTTTAAAAAACCGATATACCACTGTTGGTAAGACAGTAAAATTTGCTCAATAGAACATATGCATTTTCTTGGAAATCTAACAGAAAGTATCAGCCCTTTGCAGATGGGGAAAAAATATTTGGAACGAGCTATGTGAGTGGATCTAGCTGAAAAACAAAAAGTTGCCTTACCTGAAGAGGAAGGCGAAGAAGGATGTGGGCTGTCTTCCTGGGCACTTCCTGTCTGTGAGAGACCACCTCCCATTCCGCTTTCCTCGGTAATATTGGAGGACCCCGGTGTTGTTGACCTGCTGACCGACTGAGACTCCTGATCACTCCCGGACCCTCGGCGTTCCTCAAGGTTCCCTTGAAGGATCTCATCTTCCGCCTTCCTGTCTCTCTTGTGGACCCTGGAATGAACAACAACTTGGTGGTATGTTCTAAAAACCCTGCCACAGTCTGGGCACTCAGTTGGCTTCTCTTTCGCGTTGCTGTGACTCTGCATGTTATAATCGAGTCCTTGGTTCAGGCCGTGAGACAGAAAATCTCTACTGCCTTCCAAAGGGTCTAGTTTGTTTGACAAGTCTCTCTGATTGCCCATTTTAGTGCTGTGAACCAAATCAGCAGGCATTTTCTGCTTGGAGCCATCTGCTCCTACTAACACATACTCCCGCTTCTCCTTATCAAACAGAACTCCGGCGTTTGCCAAAGTGTCTTCATGGCTCCGTTGTATCTGGTGCTCTTTAGACAAAAAGCCATGTTCCATGGCCATTCCTCTCGCCATCAGCTGCCAAGCTTGATAGCTGTTTACAGGGTCCATCTCAGCAGCCTTGGCTGCAGCCTGTAGTCTTTCTATACAGCTGGATTTGAGAGGAGGCACAAGGTTGAGACAGCCCAGTAAGGAATGCTTGTCCCCTTCACCAACGCTATGGCCCATGCCAGCAATGGGAGACAAGAGCTTGCCCAGAACTTCCCTCTCTTTCATGGGCAACTCTCCTTTGTTGTAAGTCTGATTCTGCTCACTGAGACCTGCTTTGTCAGGAGGGAGAAAGCCACTTTGCAAACAGGATAGGTATCTCGAGTACAAGTTCGCGTGAGCTTCCTGTGTCATGCTGCCGATGGACACGGGTACCTCCGGGTCGCTGGGGGATTTGTTTTTCACGGACAGTTTGTTCAGGTGCACCTTCATGTGGTTCTTGAGGAACCAAGGCTCCTTGAAGCGCCTCCCGCAGATTTGGCAACAGTGCTCAAAGGAGTCCTTGTGCTTCCTCATGTGGCCTTTCAGGAACCAGGCTTGGCTGAAGACTTGCCCGCACACCTCACACCGAAACTCATTGGCGGACTGTTCGCCGTTCCCATTGGAACCTTGGCCCTGAGCTGACTCAGCCGTTATGTGAGCCTTCTCCACATGGCTGATCAGCTCTTCCTCCTGCGAGGCGGCGAAATCACACAAAGTACACTTGTAAGGCTTGTGAAGGATCCTGATGTGCCTGTCCAGCTCTTCCCGTTTCTTAAACTTTCCTTTGCAAAAAGTGCACCGAAATCCAGCAGTGGTGGCGACCACTTCCTCCTGTACACTGGCAGGCTTTGGAGAGGGAACGGGGTTGGAAATATCTGGGGTGCTATGGTTGGTGGGCATGGACAAATTGCAGTTGGCAAGAGGCACGGGCTGCGAATGAGGATGTGCTTTGACGTCAGGTCTGGGTTGCAGAAGGCTGCCCTTCATCTGCTTATCCCGCAAGATGGCCCTCTCTTCCAGCTCGTGCAAGAGCCGGTTCTCTTCCCGGACCCTCCCACGGCCCTTGCCCAGGTTCCCCAGCTTGTGAGTGCGCAAGTGAATCTTCAAGTTTCCCTTTTGAGCTGCTCTGTGATCGCAGTAGGGGCACTTGAATGGTTTCTCGCCCGTGTGGGTGCGCATGTGGAGAGACAGGATGCTGTTAAAACGGAAACGTTTCCCGCAAAGGGGGCATGGGTATTTTCTGTTCTTCCGGGCATCGTCCTCTATATCGCTCATCTGTGACATGATGCCCAAGTTCTGTCCATTCAAGAACTGTTGCAGATCTACCCTCCCGTTCAAACTGGTGTCGACCTCTCTGTTAAGCTGATTGGCTAAGAGGGCCATCTGGCTGCTGATTGGCTGGTTTGCTAAAGACACGTGGCTCTTCTCTTCTAGAAGCCCTCCTGTCTTTTCCTCGGGATTCTGCCTGTTCTGAAGTTCTGGAAAGGCATGACTAAGTTGGGATGTTATCTGGTGCAGCTTCTGACTCATAGAATACTGTCCATTGAGAATGGAGCTGTTGAGGTGGGCATCAGCCTCTGGTACAGCTGAAGAAACGCCAAGGCACAAACTAGCTTCCTCCATCCCTGAGTGGGGGGGAAAAGAAGTGAAGAAATTTAGGTTTGGAGCAAGCCCCATTTTATCACATCAGACCTACCAAAATCTGTTATATTTCAGCTACAGATAATACAAAAGAACCCTTGCCAAACCCAATAAAAAGTATATTAAATGTCAAGTGTATAGGGTACAATTGTGATTACATTTTGTCTTAATTATACAGGGCCTTCATCACACTGCATACTTTCTGATTGCATATATTAATTAGGATTTTTAAAACGAACACATTACCAATTTGAATATCTTGCTGTTAAATAAGTGGCTTTATGCTTTCAACTTCTTTCAACCCCTCCTTCCCCTGTGAAACTGCACCTGTTTACATGTTCTAATCTATATAAAAAGAGAAATGCTATGCCTCTCACTCACTTCCCCCTTAAAAAAAAACACAACACAAAAATAGAAATCCATTTATAAAACTTTCAGTCCCATTAAGCATATTCAATAAATTCCGCATTCTACAATGAGAAAGATGGTTTTATGATTTGACGGGGAGGGGGAAGAAAAGATGCCATGATATTTACTGGTACACAATAAAACACAATAATGTTTTGGGGGGGATAAAGTAAAGGACAAGCTTTCGAACAATAAAAGGGATTTTGCTTTAGTCAACAAAAAGTGCAGTAATATCTCATTAAGCTGATTAGTATGCGGCTTAGAAACAGTACTAGGTGCTGTAACACATGATTATAATCATAAAAATCCTTCAGTGTTTGCAAGTAAGCATTAACGAGGTATATTAAATTTTAAGGAGACTGCGACTTGCAGCTTTGCAAACCTCTGAGATTAAGATTTAACCCTTCTGTTCCAAAGCAATCGTCCCTCCATCATTTGGAAAGGGTACCCATCACAAGAAGTGCAAATGATCTCCTTAATTTGCTGGTGCGAGCATTCGGATTTAGGAAAAAGTTGTCCGGTTTTAGCCAACCGTCAGTCCTTCTCGCAACCGGTTACAAGAGCCAATCTAAAGGACTCCGATTAGCTTTCCAAAGAGCTCTCTCCTGGAACTCGATAAAACCCAATTAAAAGCCAGAGAAGGTGTCACAGGAAGCTTCAACAAGTTTAAGTATTTTTAATAACTTTCTCAATATACGGTAATGAGTACAAATGGTACCTACAAACTGTGCACGGCAGAAAATTAGAACTCAACGCTGTTTGTTAAACAGGAGCACTCTGTGCTGGTCAGCATAATTGCCCCTAATAATAATCTTCTCTCTTTGCCATTTTAGCTAGCCTATTCAAAGGGGGAAATGCATCGTTTTCTTTAAAGCCACTCCATTTTAAAACTGTAGAAACTGTTGCTTACAAAGAAGTATTTAAGAAACTCAAAAGTTATGTGATCAGATGAAAACGCACCGAAAATCTGTCCTCTTTTGGAGTCTCTCTGCTCTTCTCCACGATAAAAAAGGACAAAATATTTTAACTGACAAATGAGGGTTTTGGACGTCTGTTGGACAGCTGTCCAGCAATGCCACATGGCAGTCTATTCTTGATACAGAGAAGAGTTTCAAAGGCAGCTTGGGCAATGGAATAAGACAATTTGCTGTTCCATGCAAAATACAAAATAATTACAAATTTGTACTGGGTACACTGAAGCTTCTGGGCTTGTTTAAAGTGAATTCCAAGTGTTTACACTTAACTTCTTCAAACAGAGTAATTAATTTGTAGAACTTACTGGCTGGGATGTAGGGATAGCCACTACTTTAGATGGCTTTGTATGAGGATTAGTCAAATTCAAGGGCGAGAGGTCCATCAGTGGCTACTAGTCATGGCAACTGAATGGAATGTCCATGTTTGGAGGCAGCAAATTTATGAAGGTCACTTGCTGGGAGAAAGCAGTGGGGTGGGACGGGAAAGTGGACTCTGTGATTGCTGGATTCTGGAGCATCTAGTCAGCCATTGTGGAAATCAGAAAGCTGGACTAAATAGACCATTGCTCTGATCCAGCAGTGCTCTTTTTATGTTCTTATCATGACAACATCTGAACACCTATTGTGAGATATACAGGATACTCTTTCACTAAGGCAGTAGCTTGAGACCTTGTTTTAGGCCTCATGATAATTTACAGTGCTATCCACACTGATTGTACAGTTGCCAGTACTTTCTTAAGTGAAAAAAACAATTAAGGCCCCAGTCACATGGGCAGGAAAATGCGGGGGGGAAGCGTGGCTGTTTGCCCCAGGGCAAAATAACGCGTGGTTGCACCAGCAGACGTACCGTGGAGGTCCCGTGGTACGGGGGAGGTGCCGAGCACACCACAATCCTGCGCCATGGCAAAGAAGCAGCGCGGCAAACGGGTAGTGTTTTTTTTCCGGACACCAAAGTGTGTGCATGCCCCGTTGGGTGCTTGTGTGCATCCCATGGCCAGTTGCAACAAAAAACCTTTATACGAGGAGGCATGGGTGGCCGCTGGAACTACCACCGGAAATGCGATCAGACGCCCACCCTTGCCCCGCAGTTACCAGAAACTAGTACCTCCAAGGTACTAGTTTTTAACCGCGCATCTTCAGCGGGAGGCCTCGGGTTTGCCACGGGAGCTCTACGCTTCCCAGATGTGGCGGTGAGATCGCGCCCGGAAAATCCGCCTATCTTCCGTCTCTCTAGCGTGTCTAATGCTCCGTGTGACCGCAGCCTAAATAGGCCTAGCTAAGCCAACAAAGTAAGTGCATAGAACAGTATGTGTCCAAACCTCACAAAAGGAGCCCTTCCAATCACGGGAAGGCTGAGCAGAAGGATGTCTTTAGATCCAGCCTCCATAGTTTGGATCCAATAGTTCTCATCCCCATAGTTTGCATCCAATGCCTAGTTTGGATCCAATTCAGTGAGTTGGCAGGAGAGATAATCTCATTGGTATGAACACACAGAGTAAGATTCTGATGACATATCTAAATTATGCTTCCCTGGTTTGTATAGGTAAATGTCCACTTGTGTCTACCTTTCCATGGAAGATCAAGGACACCAGTATCTATGAGTATTTTGAGTAATGGCAGAATCCAACACTTAAGCCTTCATATCGGTCATTAAGGAAGGAAATTCTTAGAAGCACAGATTAATTATCTTCTAGACCATGGCTACCCAAGACTCCTTTGGTGCCCAGTAGGGGCGTACATTTGTCTGTATCCAAGGCGGAAAAAATACCCAAACAATACCTTACCAGTATTTTCCAGGTATTTTTAAAATGAATACAGATCAGAGAATATGACCAGTTACCAGTATAGCTGACCCCGAATAAAGCTGATTTTTCGGCTTTTTAGAATAGGTTCAGCTATACCGAATAGCTGCTGATGGAGAGGTTTAAGGGGCTACAAAGGCCCCGGTCACACGGAGCATTTGCTGCGCTAAAGATACGGATGATAGGCAGATTTTCTGGGCGCGATCACACCACGACATCTGGGAAGCGTAGTGCTCCCATGGCTAACCCGGGGCTTCCCGCCGAAGATGCGGAGTAAAAAACTAGTACTTATGAGGTACTGGTTTCCGGACACCGTGGGGCAAGGGCGGGCATCTGATCGCGTTTCCGGTGGAATCCTGTGATATCTGGTGCCCGACGATGTTCCGTCGCAAACAAGGGTTCCCCCCCAAGTCTCCACAGGATGCGCAAAAGCGCCCAACGGCGCATGTGCACAAACTTCGGTTAAAAAACCACCCGTTTGCCATGGAAGCGGTGCCTAGCAATTGCTGGTGTGATCGCACCACACCGCTTCTTTGCCGTGCTGCAGGATAGCCGTGTGATCGGCACCTCATCCCCTAATCACGGCACCTCGACGGGATGTGTGATCGGGCGGCCGCGCATTAATTTGCTCCAGGGCAAACAGCCATGCTTCCCCCCCGCATTTTCCAGCCCGTGTGACTCGGACCAAAGTTAACTTTCAGTTCTCTCCTCTACGGCTCTTTCCCGCCTTTAGCTCTGGTTTCCAGGGCAACAGGAGGGAGGGGAAAGAGGCATCTCTGCAGCCCAATGACAAAAGCCCCTTAAGGAGATCTGTAGTGCCTTACAGCCAATCATTGCAATGCTTTTGCAAACGACAATGCATTGCAGGTTTGCAACTTGCAAGGTTGTTGGCTTCAAATATGAAGTCCAACTAAGTAACTACCTTGCTTTCCCCACCCATTTCCCAGGGAACAGGAGGGAGGAGGAAAGGAGCAGTGGCAATCTGGCAAATAGGATTTCAGGTTAGGAGAAACATGGCTCTTTAGCCAATCACAGAAGCTTGCTCTTTTTTTGTAATTCTTCTGTACATGAGCAAAGAGCATAAAAGTAAAGGCCTAGCTGAGCTAGACCCCCTCATGAATCACTGACTTGTGGCGAGGGGACTTGCGTGGTTCAATGAAGCTGTGGGCTATGCCGTAGAGGGCCACCCAAGACGGACAGGCAACAGCAGAGAACTCAGACCAAACATGATCCCCCGGAGAAGGAAATGGCAACCCACTCCAGTATTTTTGCCAATAAAACCCCATGGACAGTATCAAAAGGCTAAGAGATATGACGCAGATTTCCAGAGAACAGCAAGGAGAGATAAGGAGGCCTTCCTGAATGAACAATGCAAAGTAATAGAGGAAAACAATAGAATGGGAAGGACTAGAGATCTCTTCAAGAAAATTGGAGAAATCAAGGGAGCGTTCCATGCAAAGCTGGCCATGATAAAGGACAAAAACGGTAGGGACCTAACAGAAGCAGAAGAGATTAGGAAAAGATGGCAAGAATACACAGAAGAACTATACAAGAAAGACCTCAATGTCCTTGACAAACACGACGGTATAATCACTGACCTTGAGCCAGACATCCTGGAATGTGAAGTTAAATGGGCCTTAGAAAGCATTACTAACAACAAAGCTAGTGGAGGTGATGGTATTCCAGCTGAACTATTCAAAGTCTTAGAAGATGATGCTGTTAAAGTGCTGCACGCAATTTGCCAGCAAATTTGGAAAACGCAACAGTGGCCACAGGATTGGAAAAGATCAGTATACATTCCAATCCCAAAGAAGGGCAATGCCAAGGAATGTTCAAACTATCGCACAATTGCACTCATATCACACGCTAGCAAGGTCATGCTCAAGATCCTACAAGCTAGGCTTCAACAGTACATGGATAGAGAACTGCCAGAAGTACAAGCTGGGTTTCGAAGAGGTAGAGGAACGAGAGATCATATTGCCAACATTCGCTGGATTATGGAGAAAGCAAGAGAGTACCAGAAAAACATCTACTTCTGCTTCATTGACTATGCTAAAGCCTTTGACTGTGTGGATCACAACAAACTATGGCAGGTCCTTAAAGAGATGGGAGTACCAGACCACCTCACATGTCTCTTGAGAAACCTGTATAAGGGCCAAGAAGCGACAGTTAGAACCGGATACGGAACAACTGATTGGTTCAGCATAGGAAAAGGAGTACGACAAGGATGTATACTGTCACCTTGCTTATTTAATATATATGCAGAGTACATCATGCGAAATGCTGGCCTGGATGAATCACAAGCGGGAATTAAGATTGCTGGGGAAAAGATCAACAACCTCAGATATGCAGATGATACCACTCTAATGGCTGAAAGTGAAAAGGATCTAAAGAGCCTCTTGCTCAGAGTAAAAGAGGAGAGCGCAAAAGTGGGCTTGAAGCTCAACATCAAAAAAACTAAGATCATGGCATCCGGCCCCATCACTCCTTGGCAAATAGAAGGGGAAGCTGTGGAAGTAGTGACAGACTTCACGTTCCTGGGATCCCAGATCACCGCAGACTGTGACTGCAGCCATGAAATTAAAAGACGCCTGCTCCTTGGGAGGAAAGCGATGGCGAACCTAAACAGCATGATAAAAAGTAGAGACATCACCCTGCCAACAAAAGTCCGCATGGTCAAAGCAATGGTATTCCCAGTAGTCATGTATGGCTGCGAGAGCTGGACTATAAGGAAGGCCGAGCGCCGAAGAATAGATTCTTTTGAACTATGGTGCTGGAGAAGACTCTTGAGAGTCCCTTGGACTGCAAGAAGAACAAATCAGTCAATCCTCAAAGAAATCAACCCTGACTGTTCCCTGGAAGGCCAGATAATGAAACTGAAGCTCAAATACTTTGGCCACCAAATGAGAAGGGAGCACTCACTGGAGAAGACCCTGATGCTGGGAAAGATTGAAGGTCAAAGAAGACGGGGACGGCAAAGGATGAGATGGTTAGACAGTGTCATAGATGCAATGAACATGAAGTTGAGCAAATTTCAGAACACGGCGGAAGCCCGGAAGGCCTGGCGGGATCTGGTCCATGGGGTCGCAAAGAGTCGGACTCGAACAACAAAGCTGAGCTAGACTCCATTGCTGAGAGAGGTTTGGAGAGTGCGTTGCCTGAGAGACTCTGCTGTGAACTTCATATCCTACCTGCCCAGAAAAGAGTGTAGACAGTGACTGGTTTGCTTTCGATCTTGGCTTTGGTTCTTTGGAGTTTAAAATTTGATTAACTTATTCATTTTTGGTTCTTTTGGCAGCTTCTGGGGGATTCTGCTTGGTTTTTTAAAAAATATTATTTGACTTGAATTTTCTCTTTCTCCTTCAACATTCTTCGTTTTTTCCCTTTCTTTCCCCCGGGCTGAGGCTCTGTTATTTGTTTCCTCTGCTCCCCTCCTCTCTTTTTTTTTTTGGTCTGGTGTGTTAGGAGGGGCTTTTGGTTTAGGGTCTTCTTGCTTTCTCTTCCATCTTAAGTCCTTTTCCCTCAGGAATCCCCCCCCCTCCATATTTCTAACCTTTAATTTCTAGGAGGTTGTTTTTTGGGGGAGGGGGATGTTAACGTTCACTGTTCTGTGTTCCAAGTGTGTGCAGCTGCACTCTACTACGTTGGCACTGGGTTGTACTGCTGGGCACTATTACACTGGTTCTGCTGTACTTGCAACCTGCAACGCACCTCCTCCTCGCTCCGATTGTGATTCTGTGCTTGACATTAGTCCTGTTGAGCTGGCTTTGCCACAATGGCACTGGGTTCTGCTGCTGGGGACTAGTAGGTTGGCATTAGGTTGTGTTGCTGGGCACTATTTCACTGGTTCTGCTGTCCTTGCAGCCCCCCCCCCACTCATATTGTGAGTCTGTGTTTGACATCACTCCTGTTGAGCTGGCATTTGCCACAATGGCACTGGACTCTGCTGTTGGGTATGAGGCCGGTAGCCACAGTGGGGCATTTGAGGGTGCAGCCGCACCATGGATGAGCCCTGCCCCACCCCAGAAGGATGTCCGATCCCCGGACTCTCCCCACCACCAGTGCACTGCGCCCCTTACCCTTGCCCCTCCACGACCTCACCTACTCTTCCAGTAAAGACACCCTGCCACTTCTGGTTAGTTTCACTTTCCATGGGGGGGGGGAGAAAAGGGAAAGTGCCCTTCAGTTTCTGGTCTGCCCAACCACCAACGTTTTCTGGCTACAGGGCTGCTGGTCACTAGTACAATGGCACTGGGTTCTGCTGCTGGGCACTAGTACATTGCACAGGTTCTGCTGTCCTTGCAGAAATCCCCCACCCCAAGTGTCTATTTCAGAGATTCCTGGATTTGACCTTAGTCCTGTTGGATTTTGGCACTTACAGTGACACCGGTTTTGCTGCTGACCTTGCAAAAATGCCTCCCCCACACACTTCACTTTCTACTGCAGAAATCTTCTGTGACATTTTGCTGGCCTTGTATTGCCTTGCTATTTCCCCCCATTGGAAACAATGGAAGATGGGGGCACCTTCTTTGGGTGCCCATAGAATTGGACCCCCTGGTCCAATCTTTTGGAACCTTGGGAGTTCCTATGAGGAGAGGCTCCAGCAGCTACGCTGCAAATGTGGTGCCTCTACCTCAACCCCCCCAACCACTGAATATACCCCAGGATAGGCTTGCCATTGACTTTAATGGTCCCCAAAGGGTATAATAGACCCAGAAATGGGATTCCTGAATATTTACCAAATCTGAATACTGTATCAGTATGGGATTCAGGAATATCATGAAATATCGATATTTTTCTTATCAAATATACCTGAATCCAGGAAAAAAACAAAACAAAAAAAATCCTGCACACACCTAGTGCCCAGTAATACACAAATGGGTGTTTTTGAAGAAACCATGTGGAATAGATGGTGAAATTTTGTTAAATGAGATTCTTAACGTTGTAGCCAAGAGACTGCTTAACTAAGGTTGTTATGATGTGATAATATACTCCTGTTAAGAAATACAGAGCACCAGACTCCTGAACCTTTTCAGGGTCATTAAGCAGCTGTAAACATTATTACAAAAATAAACCAGAGATTTCATGCTTACATTTTAGCCCAGAGCTGGGTGTGCTGAGCAAGTGCATTTTTTTTTTATCTCTTACAATCAGCGCTGGTGACATTTGGGCATCCAAACAAATTACATCACAAATATTACCGTGCTGGGCAGGATACAGAGTGGTTTGTTTGCCAGATGATTAATAAATAAACAGTAGGGTGGTATGGCTGACCTATTCTCTGTTGATGGATATGTAGGCAATGCTAAAAGACATGGCTGAAATAGTTAAATCTTGGCAGAAGCAGGGAGGAAGGTCTACTCATCTTAACAGGATTATTAAGACTCAATCTGCCAGAGCACAACGGACTTTGTGTTGGATTTGGATTGTTTTTGTTGTTATCGTGGGTTTAAATTGCCTCCACCTCCATTTTGTAACTGTTATGCCGATCAACAGTTTACACTAGGCCAAGGCACAAAGTTGTACAATGCTGCCTAATTTTTTTTTTAAAGATGTATCACAAAAATTAAGAACTAAATACAGAGGGAGAATGTAAAATGTTGGGTTGGATCCAACCAGCTTTTCTTCTGGTTTATAATAAAAAAAAGGAAGGAAGGAAGGAAGGAAGGAAGGAAGGAAGGAAGGAAGGAAGGAAGGAAGGAAGGAGGAGGGAAAGGGAAAGAAGGAGAGGGAGGGAGGGAGGGAGGGAGGGTCTTCTCTGACCACCCAAAAAGGCTGTGCTGGGGATCATGGGACCTACATCGACAAATGTCATGTAAGATGGGGGCTGTAGTAAGGAGGAGAACTGGCTGAGACTGAGTGACAAGATTGGCTGGATCTAACCCATTATTGCCAGAGCAACATATTAGATACTGCATTTACACGTAGAACTATTACCATTTACAAAATCTAGGAAAACAGAATGGTTTGTTTGTTGTTTTTTGTTTTGCTTTTGTTTTTAAAGCCCATCATTCATCTGTTTCTGGTATGAAGTCTAGCTCTTCCTGACTCCCTCAAGTGAACTGCAGCCAAACTGAAAGCAATCTGAAATGGCTGCAAAGTTGCCACAAAGATAATGATAAAATGGCTGCATTTTTATATATATTGCATATATAAAAACTAGAAAAAAGGCCCGTTGTGGAAATACATACAAGGGCCTCTAGAAAGAGGCTCTGGGCGTGTGCCCCGGCCTTGGACACTCAGTGTCAATTTGCTGTGGCGACCTCAGCAGGATATAATGACACTGAGTCTACCATTTTCTCCAGAGGAACTGATCTCTGCTACCTAAAGAACAGTTGTAATTTTGAGTGATCTCCAGCACTCACCTGGAGATTGGCAACGATGGTTCCCCAGAAGGGAATAGTTGGTTTGGAGGGTGGAGTCTATGGCCTGTCCAAGGTCCCACGCCTCCTGAAAACTCACCCTCTCCAGGCTCCCTCATATCTCCAGGAATTTCCCACCTGGAGTTGGCAACCCTATCTCCTTCCCAGCCAATCATCAACCTACCTTTATTTCCCCCTCACTCTTCAGCTTTCCACCCCCCACACACCTGCAGCCTCTCCCGTGCTCTGAAGCCCTGACTGCTACGTCACATTGGCTGTCATACGGGGGCCACCTCAGCAGCATATAAGGATACA
>NW_015168057.1:736997-741999 GCF_001447785.1 Gekko japonicus
GACTCAGGCAAAGCAGCCAGTGGATAGGGAGACCCTCTGAATGACAGATCAGAGAGCGAACTGATTTTGGAGTGTGTGGAGTGTTCTAGAGAAGTGCCACCACCATTCGGCTATTATTTATAAGGGAGATATATATATAAATATATATATGTGAACCCTTCATGTTTTTAAAGAAATACTAGCTCATAATGTGATCATAAATAAGGATCATCACAACATTTTTGAAACAGTTGACGGATTAAAACTACAACTGAAGCTGTTGGAGAAATGCTTCCCAAACCACAGTATGCGCAGGTTTTATTTCCTCATTAATTCAATATGACAAAGCCATAACTGGAACTTTACACAATGCAAATTTGGCTCTAAAAATTAGCTACTTTCCTGATGTAATTTGACCCTACAAAAGACTCTGTTCCCACAAAAGGAAAAGGCCCTCTCAAGCTGCTTTGAGTCCCATAGAAAAAAACAAGAAAAAACACAACACCATCACCTGTATTTGCCCTCTAGTGGGGGATAAAACAGTCTTGTTGATCCATTTCTGATCAGAGAAAAGATGCAGGTTAACATATCTGACTAAGGCCCCTGCCACACGGCAGGGAAAAAACGAGGAAAAAAGAAACGCCTCGGATCCCACGGATCCCATTAGCGGCGCGCCATTGCTCCCCGGCACAATCAGATGCCGGGGAGAAAGAGGCGAGTGGGAGGGGGAGGCTGCCGAACTGCGCATGCTCGGGCATGCGCAGTTCGACCAGGGGCCGGGGATGCGGCGGCGGCAAGACGCGCCGCCGATCCCACGGCCAGGAAGATGCGGCCCAAACGGATGAACCACCTAAGGTAGGTGGTTCATTTTTGCCGCGCATCAATGGGGGAAGGGCTGGATCGGAGGCGGGAGCGTGACGCCAGGCAGATGTTGACGTCGGATCGCTCCCGTTTGCCGCGCTTCCGATCTGGCCCGCTCCCGGCCCATACTGCCTCGTATGAACGGGGCCAAAGTCTGGGAAGCTGGTTTCAAATCCCATCTCCTCCACGGAAGCACACTGGTCGACTCAGGACCAGCCACTCTCTCTCAGCAAAATCTACCTCACATGACTGTTGTGAAGATATAATGGAGGATGGGAGAACTATGTATCCTATGGCTGCCCTGAGGAAAGCAGGAAGATAAATGGGATAGATGGTTGTTCCTTTACACCTCAAGAAATTTTTGAGAGCATCAACAGATGGGCTGTGAAGTAAGAAATACACTGTCGATATTCTCGTACAAGTTGAAGTAAACTGTTCCATAATATCCATCTGAAAGCAGAAATTGTGTGTTCAATGGATGCACTGGAGCTCTTAGGATTGTAGGATCAGGCCGTTTGACTCCAGGATGGGAGTAAATGGCAAGAAGAGTTAAACCTCCCAACAAACCATTTTGCCTATAGGTAAAAGCAGTTTAAATCTGCATGCTGCCACCCTCTCCTCTTTTCCCACTGCCACATAGGTGTTGATCATTTCATTTCCATTTCACAGGGGCTTCAGATTTGATTCCGTGCAAAACTGAGGTATAACATGAAACTCAAACACGCAATGAAGATCAAAAGCAGATTTGGTGGTGAAATATTCATTCAAGGTAGCCCGGTGAGATTTTGTTCACAGGGGTACCTGTCAGGAGCATACGCTCGGATGTAAAACCATCAAATAAGTACACAATGGCATTACTAAACTCCAGGCATACTATCATATCATGAGTTGTCTGAAACTCTGGACAGTAGCCAGCTTGCTGGCTCAACAGACTACCGCTTTGGCCTTTTCATCTCCTCAGGGCCTTCACTTGGTTGCTCCTGCTACTGGCTATGTCAAACAGCTATACCTGGCGTTGACATTTCTGGCATAAATTCTACAAGTGAAAGGGATGGGGAGGGGGGACCCACTAAGTCCGTAAGTTCCCTTTGACCTAAGCTGCTGAAACATCTGTTGGTTGAGTCATTGAGCGGCTTGTTGGCCAAGTTCGACAGCAACTGTTCCTGTTGTGGATTATCTCTCTCAGTGGTAGGTGTCAGTGGAATAAATGGACACATTTCAAGGGAGAAAGATGTATGTTCGTAAACAGAACAGCTTTTGGCAATGGGAGTTCTAATGATCAACAACATGGCAGCTGAAGCCAACAATTAAAGTACAGGTAATACAACACATGAGCAAGATTTATTTAATGGTGAGGAGACGATTACTCGTCTGTTAAGAGAAATCATGTTCATCTTAAACATGTATCATTGCTATGCAAAATTAAGTGGGATGAAAGGGTCTGGGTGACAAGGCACATCGAAACCCCGTTTAAGGATTTCTCTCTGCTCACAGGAGTAACGAAACCGAGAAGTACAAACGCCTGAATCCATTAACAGCACAGAGAAGATTGCTTTAACAGATTCACAAAATGAAACAAACTTTTTATTGATATGTAGATTCAGTGTCCCTTCGAATTTATTTTAAATAAATAGAATCCAAAGCCCATTAGAAAACGCAAGTGTATCATGGAACGCCTTTCACTATTTAATTGTGAGCACTGTGAGTGATAGGGGCAGAACTTTATTTGATCTAACATCCACGTGAGGATTTCAAACACCTGGATAATCAGAAGCCTGGATGAGAGACAGAATTATGTCGTGGTCACGAGTGCCAAACCAGAGTGTCTCCACTCTGCCACGGAAGTTTGCTATGTGACCCAGGGCCAGTCACTCTCTCTTAGCGTAGCATAACTCACTGGGTTGTTGTGCAGATAAAATGGATGAGGGGAGAGTCATCCCCTAAGCCACTCTGAGTCCCCACTGGGGAGAAATATCCCCAGTAAATATCTGCACATATAAATGAGTGCATTCTTTAGATCTAATTATCCTGATGTAGGGCCAGACATAGGAATTCTATGCACAAAAAAAAGGCTTGGTATTTAATAAAAGGTGGCTCCAAGACTCAGAACTGAACTTTGCATTTCCTGCAGTACCTCTGTAAGCACCAATCATGCCAAAGAATCATTGTGGAGACAGCGGCTTTGCTATTTATGCAGTGGACACAGGTGTCAGGGAAGTATCAACTCTTTGCCTAAAACCCAAAGAGTTCCCCAAGCAGCTTCTGAAAAGGAAGCAACCCTTAATTCATTTATGCATGCATCTGATTTGCCTCAGATTACAACGGGCTCTGTGATAAGATATAACTTGACATAGCCTGGTGAAACGTATAAATAAATACATGGCTGAACTTAAAGAAACAAGGCTCCTTTGACTGCTTCTATGGGTAGATCAGGCGTGCACAATGTATAAGGCTGCAGGCCAGTATCAGCCTCCTCTCTGTTTGGGATCTCCTGGGGAATTCAAGCAATCATTCTTTGGAGTTTCCCAATCCTATAATGCCTACGTCGCCCAGCAAGCATGGCAGATTGCCGTAGATTCAAAAAGTGAAAAGTACGCAGACGGAGAGTGATTTCAGCAAAGCGTACTTTATTCGATCAGGAACAAGACAACTTTGGCCGGCTCGCAGGCCGGCTTATATTCCCCCAGAACCCGCCACCCAAAACACCCCCCCACTTCCCAATAGGTTATTTACAGTGGCCGAGAGTCCCATTGGCTCTCGGCCAGGAACCTAGCCCCCTGATTGGAGCGGGCTAGGATCCGCATAGTCCATTGTCTCTTGGAGCAAAGCTAGACGGTTGTGCCTGGACACGTCTGGACTTGTCAGGACTTGATACACTACAAACAGGATGTGGACAGAATGGAGCGGGTGCAGAGGAGAGGGACGAGGATGATCGGGGGCCTGGGAACCAAGCCCTATGAGGAACGTTCAGTCTGGAGAAGAGGAGGTTGAGGGGGGACATGATGGCTCTCTTGAAATCTTTGAAGGGCTGTCACTTAGAGGAGGGCAGGGAGCTGTTCCTGTTGGCGGCAGAGGAGAGGACTCCCAATACTGAGTTTAAACTAAGGGTGGGAAAGGTACCAGCTGGATCTTAGGAAAAACTTTTTTTTTACAGTCAGAGTTGTGCAACAGAGGAATCAGCTGCCTAGGGAGGTGGTGAGCTCCCCCTCCCCGGCAGTCTTTAAGCAGCGGCTGGACCAGCTCTTGTCAGGGATGCTCTAGGCTGATCCTGCAATGAGCAGGGGGTTGGACCAGATGGCCTGTATGGCCCCTTCCCACTCTGTGATTCTATGATTCTGAGTTGAGAGTAACTTTTCCCTTCTGCTCAAGCCACACTGCATGCCCACCCACATTAGGCTCCCTTTGTTTGTGGATTGTAAAACAACCTACAAACAAATAGTTTGTATGCACCCAGGCTCACTTCAGGCAGTCTACAGGTGCACAAAGGTATGGCGTAGCACCTACTGTCGGAAATGTAGAAGTTGCAAGGTCTAATCCAGTCATTATAGGGTTAACTTGTTTACCTTCTCGACCATTGTTTAGACTGACCTGGAAGGGAAACTTGGCTCAGAGCCAATAGGAAGATAGCCCGGGAAAATCTTAGTCTGTTTACTAAACCATTGGTTACTGGTTTCAGGTGACTTCCTTCTAGGGGTCAGGAAGAAGGAGGATTCTCCATTGTTGTGTGACCATGTTTTGTAGCGGTAGCATGTAAAGATGTAGTTCTAGATAGCTCTTTTGTTTGTAGGTTTCCCTGTGTACCTTTTACTCTTAGAAATAAAGCTTTTTACAAAAAAAGAAATGTCTTCTCTCCAGTGAAGCAAAGATCCATTGCAAACTCTGAGGACGATTTCTCACTAGAGCTGCCTCGCAGCACAGCACCGTTTGCCTCGACACAAACATGTCAATTTCACACCCGAAGCTCCGGGGCTGCATTTTGACTCGGGGCTTCGCTTGATTTCCTCCGCAGTTTCGTGATCCTGGTTTTTGAGGATCATGAAACTGTGGAGGAAATCGGGCAAAGCCCCAAGTCAAATGCAGCCCCGCAGCCTCAGGTGTGAAATTGACATGTTTGTGTTGGGGCAAACGGCGCTGTGCTGCGAGGCAGCTCTAGTGAGAAATC
>NW_015168057.1:742527-755384 GCF_001447785.1 Gekko japonicus
ATCTGGGTGAAATTAATTATACAATTTGACTGACAAAATTTTTTACAATTTCATTTCACTTTTTAATTCAGAATCAGTTGTGGAGGTGATATGGCTATACCTATGGCCCATCACTAATACCAGGAGTCCAATTTTAAGTATACAAGGTAACTTTATCTTTGATAGAATCATTTTTTATTCAATAATAATTTATTTTATACATTTGGACAAAATAGTGAAGTTTCTTCTCCTTTCTCCCCCCCCCCCCATTTTTCTTTGAACAATTTCAGGAAACGACATCCGGTTTAATTATATGTGTACTAAAACTCTGTAACAGGTCTTTGAATGTGTGTCTAGAATATATAGATAACAGTGACCACTGAGGAAGGCCCTTAGGGGCCGAAATGAGTTTGGTCTTCAGTTGTAAAGTATTTTCATATGTATGCATAGTGGATAAGCTTTTATAGTCTGATCTTAGACAAAGTAACTTTTAATCAGGAAAGTTTTAACATGTGTACACCTTAATAAATATTTGTACTTTTATATATATATGGTTTAGCTTAGCCCTTTTTGGTTGGTAGTCATAACCTGGGTTGAGTTCCCCCCCCCCTTTCCCCAGTTTTTGCATACACACTTCACCAGCTTACACCCAGAATTAAACTTGGTTGGTCTTAAAAGGTACCACTGGACTCAAACTCTGTTCTGTTGCTTCAGACCAACATGCCACCCACCTGAATCTTAATATCTCAATACGTATGTAAATGCCATCAAGTCACAACTAACTTATGGCAACCACAGCCAAGGGGCTTTCATGGCAAGTGAGAGGTAGAGGTTGTTCGCCATTATTTCCTTCTGCAGAACCTTGCTTGGTGGTCTCCCATCCAAGTAGCAACACCGCTTAGCTTATGGAATCTGACAAGATCAGGCGGTACTACGCCACCTTCCTTCTGGCCCTCTTAACAGACGTGCAAGCATGACCTGCAAAGTAATTCAAGCTCAGTGATGTATCTCAGCAATATTATCATGGCAGGCACAAACTATAGCTTGTACTTCCTGAACTACAATGGGAGTCACCCCTAGATGGAAGAGAGAATCACACTCTACTATGTGAGATAACCTCATAGAATTAAGGGGGGGAAAGGTGCAGAGGGTAAAATCTCTCTTCCCGTCTCCCCCTCCATCTCTCTCTCCAGCATTATACAAGAGAACAAACAGCTTCCCTCCCTGCCCCCAATTCTTATTTGCACCTAGTTCCCTTCCTCGGGTTCATTCTTCTTCTTTTTTTTGCCTTTTCTTTTTTAAAGACTATTTTCAAAAATGAGTCGGTTGCAAATGCTGAGGTTCAAAGCTGGTTCCACTGAGAAAACAGACTTTTTTTCAAAGAGATGGAAGGGAGTGGAAAAGGGAGGTGCTATGAGTTGAGTGGAGGGGATGTAGGTTGATGAAGGGAGGAGGGGGGAAATAAAACAAGAACCGGGGCTCCAGCTGCAACAGAAACTTCGATCTCACTTTGATCTTCAAAAGGCAAAGCCTAGCAAATCCCCCCCTTTTGCAGAGCTTACAGAAGGGAGAACCTTCCTGAGCGTCTCCAGTACAGATTTGCAAATCGTTTCTTGATTTTTCATACCTGACAACCAACTGAAGAAGGTGCCCCAAGGCAACTCGAGTGTTCGGTCTCCGGCAAACCACCACTGACGTAATAGAGTACCACTGCTGTGTTTATATACCGGGTATTATCATGAAAACAGAAGTGGCGCTCTCAAATTATTTATTTATTTTCCAGATTTTTACCTCGCCCTCCCGACCGAAGCTGATAACTTAACAACTACTGCTACATCTTTTCATACTGAGATAAGTGGTGTAGTCTTACCAAAGTAGAGCCAGTATTCTCTGTGCACAGCAAAGGTTTGTCAACATTGATAGTGCAGTGATAGTGCAGTGGGCCAGTGTTCCCTCTAAGCTGAGTTAGTGTGAGCTAGCTCACAGTTTTTTAGCCTCCGGCTCACACATTTTTGTCTTAGCTCAGGAAGGAGGGCTCCAGAGCAAACTGATTTATGCAGTAGCCAAATTGTTCGCTCACACCTTTAATGCCAGTAGCTCACAAAGTAGAATTTTTGCTCACAAGACTCCACAGCTTAGAGGGAACATTGGCAGTGGCACAACCTATTTTTGAACTCAGGTGTTCCTATATGGTCACTACTGTGCCAGTTTGGTGTAGTGGTTAAGTGCGCGGACTCTAATCTGGGAGAACCGGGTTTGATTCCCCACTCCTCCATTTGCAGCTGCTGAATGACCTTGGGCAAGCCGTAGTCCTGATAAGAGCTGTTCTTGAAAAAGGGCAGCTTGTGTCAAGGGATGGGAAAGGAGTTTGTAAGCCGCTCTGAGACACCTTTGGGTAGTGAAGGGTGGGGTATAAATCCAATCTCTTCTTCTTCTTCTTCTACTGTAAGGCACGCATCACAGTGACAAAAACATGACTGAAGGGATTTAAATTAAAGCGTAAAGGGTAAAGACGGAAGCGTGCCTTGCACACGGAAGCTCGTACTTTGAATAAACCTTTATTGGTCTTAAAGGTGCCACTGGAGTCCAAATTTGTTCTAAAGCACAGACTATTCGGAATCACTGAAAAACAGTAGTTTTGCCAATTTGACAAAAGATTATGGGAAACTGGAAGAAAAGGTACAAAACAGGAGAGAAATGTTTGGTGAGCTATCAGCCTAAAACTTCTCTCTAGGCATTGGATGAACTGTTATAATGC
The DNA here is from genome assembly GCF_001447785.1 of Gekko japonicus. NCBI lineage: Eukaryota > Metazoa > Chordata > Lepidosauria > Squamata > Gekkonidae > Gekko > Gekko japonicus. The sequence goes on from NW_015168057.1 coordinate 745,265, forward strand.
CATGGAATATGCATAAAGATTCTAATTGCTTCGGTGTAAAACTGTCATAACAGAAAGTTAAGTGATTGAGTCTTATAGATGGGAAAAAGAGAAGAAAGGGAAGTATTTTTCTCAAAGGGATGGTTTCAGATGTGGCTCACTGCCTAGAAAAGGTTTAGTGAACCTGTCGGGTAAAGACTTCACCATTTAACTGTATCTGAACCAGATAATTTACACCTCCCAGGATTGTTCAGAAAATAAATGCATTAAGAACTGCAAAATATTTATGTATTGAAATGTGTGCAAGGAATTGTTATTAATGGCAGTCCACACTTGTGTAGGATAGTGGTTAAAAATTCAAGGCATGAGCCAGGAAGGCATTAGGTCTTACTCATTTATTATAACAAACCATTTCTTTGTTCCCCTGAATTCCCAGTTTGTTTTTTTCATATCAAAAGGGCACTAGTCCCTTTTATTACAAAGATATAAGGGGAAAGACATTTCTCTGCAACAAAAAAGGGTTTTTTTTAATGAAAGCTGGGAATGCAAATGAGCTGATGAGGCAAATAAGCATAACGTTATCTCTTCTTATTAATAAAATTAATTTGGGGTGGCCACCAGCCTATGGGGTGGTGAGAGGAAATGCACTCCCTCAGCCATTAGCCCGCTGGCAGCCGCTCGGGGCAACTGGCATGCCATTGGCTGGGGGGGGGACGAGGCTAGCTGGCTTGGTGCACGTGCGGCTGGAACAGGCAGTGAGTGGCCGTCCCTTGCTTGCCGCTGCTCCACTGATACGTGCGTTGCTTGCTCGCTTGGGCAGCCGGTGGGAAGAGGGGCAAGCCGCGCAGGCGAGCGGGTGGGGAAGGAGCCAGCCCACCCAGTTTGGGCCCCCTCCCCCACCGGCGCACGGTACTGTAGACGGGAGAGGACTGCCGCCTTCGGCAGCCACCGCCTCCAGCGCACCGACAGAGGAGGGGCGAGGCCGGCTGGATTGCCCCGCTGCCTCCAACATGCGGCGGGAGGAGGCGCGAGCCTGGACACCGGGGAGCCACCGCGCTCTCCTTTGCCAGTGTGTGTGGGGGGCCCTCCGGCGGCCTCTCTCTAGGGCCTGTTAAGAACATAAGAACATAAGGGACACCAATGCTGGATCAGGCCAAAGGCCCATCCAGTCCAACATTCTGTGTCACACAGTGGCCAGAAATACCAGTGCCATCAGGAGGTCCACCAGTGGGGCCAGGACATTAGAAGCCCTCCCACTGTTGACCCCCCCAAGCACCAAGAAGACAGAGCATCACTTGCCCCAGAGTCCCTATCTATACTGTGGATAATAGCCACTGATGGACCTCTGCTCCATATGCTTATCTAATTCCCTTTTGAAGCCGTCCATGCTTGTAGCACCCACCACTTCCTGTGGCAGTGAATTCCAAGTGTTAATCACTCTTTGGGTGAAGAAGTACTTCCTTTTATCCGTTCTAACCCGACCGCTCAGCAATTTCATGGAGTGCCCACGGGTTCTTGTATTGTGAGAAAGGGAGAAAAGTACCTCTTTCTTTACCTGCTCTTTCCCATGCATAATCTTATAAACCTCGATCATGTCACCCCTCAGTCGTCTTTTCTCCAAGCTAAAGAGCCCTAAGCGCTTTAACCTTTCCTCATAGGGAAAGTGTTCCAACCCTTTTATCATTCGAGTTGCCCTTTTCTGCACTTTTTCCAAAGCTATAATATCCTTTTTAAGGTGTGGTGACCAGAATTGCACACAGTATTCCAAATGAGGTCTCACCATTGATTTATATAGGGGCATTATTATATTGGCTGATCTGTTTTCAATACCCTTCCTAATAATCCCCAGCATAGCATTTGCCTTCTTTATTGCAGTCACACACTGTCTTGACATTTTCAGTGAGTTATCTACTACAACTCCAAGATCTCTCTCTTGATCTGTCTCTGCCAGTTCAGACCCCATCAATGTGTATTTATATTTAGGATTTTTGGCTCCAATGTGCATCACCTTGCACTTGGCCACATTGAACCCCATTTGCCATGTTGACGCCCACTCGCCCATCTTTGACAGATCCCTTTGGAGTGCCTCACAATCCTCACTGGTTTTCACCACCCTGAACAACTTCGTATCATCCGCAAATTTAGCCACTTCACTGCTTACTCCCAACTCCAACTGTTGTCTCTCTTTCCGCAACGGGCCTTGCGCCTAGTAATGCTATATAGAAAATTGCCAATCAGTGATTTTTCTAATCAAAAAGCCCTCTGGTGGTGGGATGGGAATGACCACCATGGGGGACTTGGGCAAGGAAAATGGTGCCAATGTGGGCAGGACAAGGGCAGACCCAGACGTCCTCATCCACCCAGCAGCCCTCCCCCCCCCTCAGCTTTGCTGTGATCATTCCTAAAAGGCTGTAGTAAAGATCTTTAAAAAGCTGGAGGAAAAGCATAATGCTATGTGGAAGCAGCTTCACTACTTCCCATCAGCTGCTAAGCAGAACCAAATATCCGGTGTGGAAGCAATCTAGGTCAGTTTCATTATTGCCCCCAAGGATGATCGGGCGACTGGAGGCCAAGCCCTATGAGAAAAGGTTGAGGGACTTGGGAATGTTCAGTCTGGAGGAGAGGAGGTTGAGGGGGGACATGATGGCTCTCTTGAAGTATCTGAAGGGCTGTCATTTGGAGGAGGGCAGGGAGCTGTTCCTGTTGGCAGCAGAGGAGAAGACTCGCAGTCATGGGTTTAAATTAAGGGCGGGAAGGTACCAGCTGGATATTAGGAAAAACGTTTTTTTACAGTAAAAGTTGTGCAACAGTGGAATCAGCTTCCTGGGCAGTTTTTAAGCAGTGGCTGGACAAACCCTTGCCAGGGAGGCTCTAGGCTGATGCTGCATTGAGCAGGGGGTTAGACGAGTTGGCCTGTATGGCCCCTTCCAACTCTGTGATTCTGTGATTCTACCTGGTGCCTGTTTGGTGTAGTGGTTAAGTGCGCGGACTCTAATCTGGGAGAACCGGGTTTGATTCCCCACTCCTCCACTTGCACCTGGCTGGATGACCCTGGGCAAGCCATAACTCTGGCACAGCTGTTCTTAAAAAAAAAAGCAGTTTCTGTCAAGAGTTCTCTCAACCCCACCTACCTCACAGGGTGTCTGTTGTTGGGAGGGGGAGGGAAAGGAGTTTGTAAGCCCCTCTGAGACACCTTTGGGTAGTGAAGGGCAGGGTATAAATCCAATCTCCTCCTCCTCCTCTCCCACCAGCAATGAAACCTGAGAACCTGAAGCCTCCTCAGCACACTGCAACAGCTTCCATAAACTTTCCAGATATATTTGGAGCATCACGGCACCTGTCACAAGTGGCCTGTAAGTTCCCAGGTCAATTATCATATTGTTCAGATAAGTGCAAAAGAGAGAAAGAGAGAGAGAGAGAGAGAGCAGCCTTAAGTCACATCTGTACCGGCTCTGAGTCCCCGGTGTTCAGAGAAATGGTTTCCTTCTGAGAAATGGTTTCAATATGTCTGATACTGTCACACTGCATATGGTAGCGCATTAAAATATCTCTTTTAAATTATATTTAAATTTATCCACTATATATATGCCACTGACTAATGCTACACACGCCAGATTCTTTGATGGGGACTGAAAAAGTGCATTCAAAGACATATTTGGCAAATCTCAATTTCTCATTCTGCAGTGCCAAATTATCCAAGAATTTCACATGTCAGTATCAAAGCAGCAGCTTCCCCTTCCAGCTTGCAGCTAGGAACAGCATAAGACATACATTCTTCCACAACTTCAGACCTTTGGCTTTTATTTTTCACATGCCATTTTATGGAGAATATGTCAGGGCTCTAAAAGGGCTTCCTTGTAACCGTTTAAGCACGTTTTTTTCCCCCACAAAATGATGCAGAGGGACAAGTATCTAAAAATATTGGAAGACTAAAAAATTATGACCATTTGGAATAATCAGAGCCATTCATTTATAACCCCGGATTATGAAATGCCTGTACTGTGTGCCCTTCACCCAAGAACAAACTCTTTAACTTCAGTCAGAGGAGCTATTCATATGACACCAATAGCTTTCGCATGCTATCAGCAAGTAGATCAATTTTCAGTTCTCCATTTAAGGGAAAGACACCTTTTCATCTTTTGAATAAATCCTGTATTCCTGCTATTCAGACTCATGTAATGATGAAAACAATCTCCTCATCCATTGCAAGTATACAGCCTTGCATGGCTCCCTCATAACTAATCCTTCCAAATGGTTGTTGGTAAGACATTTTTTTCCCCCAAATTAAGACACACAGAATGGAAAGCACAGTTGAAACTAGATGTGAGAGTTTTGAAGGAAATGACTGGAGTTGGACAGATGGCTCCAAACGGTGGCTCGCAACTCTCCCGGTGACAATGGGAGACCAGCAGCCACAGAGATCTTGTTAATATGTTCATCTTTCACAAGAGACCCATAAGTCAAACAAGTGACCCGTGAAGGTCAGACCAGAGGGGAAGATGAGGATAAACACTAACCTGACCAGCCAAAATAACACATATTTCCATTCCGAACCCTAATGTAAGGAGTGGATAGAGAGTTACATACTCTCATTCCATGCACACAAGAGCTGAGTCCATGGCCCTAGAACGTCAGTAGGCAGATGGCAGTTCAAGAGCCATTGTCAACGTTATCATCTCTCTTAGTGAGAAGGAAGCCTTCACAATGGACTGAGTCCCAAGACATTTTTAAAAAGTTATGTGGACGGTTAATGTGTTTCTATCGGACAGAGGTCTTCCAAGAATCCATAAGCAGCTCAGTTCAACACAACCCATTTGCATGTTACAACTGGCCTCACAGGGCCAGGTTGTAGGAATCCTCCCATGAACAAAATGTTAAAACCAGAAAAAAGTCACTGCAAAACAAAATGCATCTGCTGCGCTTCTCTTCTCCAATAGAGGAGTTAGCTTCAGATTAGAAGAGAGGTAGAGGCACCTATATTTTGTTCGGCACTGGGGTCCCAAGCAACCAGGGTGCTGGCAGCACTTGTTGGGGCCACCAATGTGGGAGAAGGCGACAGGCATGACTTCTGCCTGTTCTGACCTACCACCAGAGGTCATTTCGGGGGGGAACGCGGGGGAACACAGTTCCCCCGGGTGAGGTACGGGGGCGGGGCACATGACGAAGCCCCGCCCCCTGCTTCCGGCCGCCCCGCTTCCGGCCCTCATTCAGCCAGGAGGAGGCAGGAGAAGAGGGAGGGTAAGTTGCTTCCTCCCTGCCTCTCCCCACCCCTGCCTGCCTGGGGCCAGGGAGGGCCTTCGCGGGGCTTCCTTGCACTCCCGCCGGCCTTGCAGGTCCAATGCTGGTGGCACCTCTGGGCCTTGGTTTGCTTTAAGTGTGTCTGGCTACGTACCCCCCTAATCTACTGGTGGCACATCAACATCTTCACAGGCAGACACTGCTTGTCTCAAATGTCTGGACACTCTCATTAAGTTCTAAAACATTTGAGTACATCTGCACCATAAATTTAAACCTGGCCCAAAATGGTTTTAATTGCCAAAGCTTCCTGGACAGAGTATCTTGTGAGATGGCCGCAAATTAAATCCTTGGCTCTTTTACAGAGTTTCAGTTCCAAGTGTTCATTGTGGAAAAAGCACAGACTCGAGTCTGGCTTTGGCTTGTCCTGTAGACATCTCCTTTGTTTCTGAAGTCCCCTTCAGATGTTAGCTGTTTGAATGGCTTTTGCAGGTGCCCCTGCATTCTGGCTAAAAACACAATATCAACCAGAAGGCCTGAAACCATTATTAAGGATGTTCTGAATATCTATGATTTTTTTTTAACTGCACAAATGCTTTGTGGTTGACTATCCCGAACAGGAAACGAGTTTGAAGAAGTCATTGTGAGATATGCAAACAAACAAACAGACAGACAGAGATTGGATTCTCAACAATGGTCCAGATCTGCTCGATACCACTTAGACAAACTATGCTTCTGATTGGGAAACATTGTGAGTGGTATTATACTTATGATACGCAACAATGGTCTAGATTTGCAGTGTTAGAGCAGCACAGCAGCTTTTCAGGACAAGTGTCCTGCACAATCAACTGCCAAAGTGCAGGGAATTAGAAATATCTATCGAGAGGTTTCACGCATCCCTACGCATGATTTCTATCTGCTTGAGCTCCTGAGTTCATTCCAGGACGGGTATCTGAAGACAAGTGAAAGCCACATATGATGGATGCACGCATTACGTTTTAGCGGGTATTGGAAATAAGAGTGATTCGCTCGCCTAAAATACATTCTGGTAAAGCAACACTCAGGTAAGACCTAATAGTAAAATACGAAACCTTACGGACTCCTTTCCGCCCCCACCCCCAGTCTCAGTTTTGGAAAAGTTCTATTTCTAAAACAAAAAAACAAAAAGGGATGAGGAACAGGTTGCTCAAACAAAATGAAGCACTTCCTCCAGACGCTGCTTTGCCGTGGCATTTTTAAAGCTCAGTTCTACATTAGTTAACAAGATTTAATATAATACAGGAGTGTGTTGTATTTTTTTTTTTTTTGGTCTGACGAAGAAAAATAGCAGGCTGCCGCGAGAATCAGAACAATTTAAATCTCCCCCCACCTCTTTCCTGAACGATCAGAGGAAAGTACCTCACATTACGAATGTGTATCCCTTTTCTCTTGAAAGGGTAAAACTAAGCAGTCTTCTAGCAATTCTAAGCCTGCCATATAAGTATTATGCTGTTACAGATTTCAAAAGGTTAGCTTCAATGAACCTGACATGAATCTAACCCAAAATAACCCATTCAAGAGAAAGTAAGAAATAATTGCTGTTTTCTCTTTCTCTCTCCCCTTTTTTTTCCTCGGCTATATTGCTATAATGATTTTGCATAACAGATTGAACAAAGTGCTGTTGTGACAGGTGGTAGAATTCAGCTAGTAAGCACAGAGACAGGGTTCAATTTAGTTTGTGAATCCTTTAATTGTTGTGCAGCTAATTAAAGAAGGTTCTTTACACTCGCAAGTGTTTACCGTTGCTAGTATGCATACATGAAAAATTAAATTGTGCCTTCAAGGGTTGAGAACTATAGAAAAATCATAGCTGATGCGGCAACATGCTTACCAGGCTCAAAATAGCTGCTTTTTTTCACAATTGGAATTTGTAAAACTTTTTGCTAAGCAAATATAGAGCTAATTAGAAGTGTTCGTTGGACCAATTAACATTTAAATAAATAAGCCATATTGCACATTTCACAGTCTTTATTTAATGATGCTTCTTAACTCTTTGGAAAGATTCCTTTAAGTACAAATAAGTTGTCATAAAGAAATGAAAGACAAAAATAGCAACACAACAATATTTTTTTTTCCTGTGCTTCCTGCCTCCCCCTCCCAAAAAAATCCTTGACACCTTTACTAAAGCCCAATACAGGGTAAGTGGGGGGGGGAGGGGAGATCCAGATCTTTATTTCATCTTGCGAAGTTACCTTTCTACCCTTTTCAATGCAAACAGGGAGGGGGGGGGAAGCATATTCTATTACTATTTTAAACTGCATCAATAGCAATGTTTGTTCATTTGCAGTTCTGTCCTATGGTGCAGAAATCTGTTTTAAGAACAAACAAAAAAAAATCCTATATCTCAAGAAGGCAGCCAAGTGAGTCAACTGCAGCTTCTGAAACTGGGGCAAAAAAACCTACATGCAGCCACACCGAGCACGTGCGAAGGAAAATAGATAATTTGGAGTTCAGCTGTGAAAACTCCTGCATCTGACAAAACAGCTTGATCCTCACCCCAGTCATTAAGCAGAAATGTGTCAAGGATGTAAACGGATTCCGTCCTCCGAATATCATTGTTGGAGCTACACAAAAGCCGCTCCAACAAACAAGTTGAGCTAAGCTTAACCGAAACAGATCTTCTGCTCCAAAACCTCATCTGGAGGCTATAATACTGTCTCTTTCTCGTCAGGGTATTTGCTGGAAAATTACAACCCCCTTTTGGTCAGTAAAATTCTGTAAGGCGACTTGAGTCAAGAGGAAAGATGGGATGTTTTATATTTTAGTAAAGGTAAATGTTTCCCTTGCTCGAAAGCTAGTCGAATCCGACTCTAGGGGGCAGTGCTCATCTCCGTTTCCAAGCCGAAGAGCCAGCGCTGTCCGAAGACATTTCCGTGGTGATGTGGCCAGCATGACTGATTGCCGAGGCAGAATGCTGTTACCTTTCCACCAAAGCGGTACCTATTTATCTACTTGCAATTTCTTGCTTTGGAACTGCTAGGTTGGCAGAAGCTGGGGCCAGAGACGGGAGCTCACTCCGTCACACGGCACTCGGGTCTCGAACTGCTGAACTACCGACCTTCCAGTCTGCAGCTTTAGCGTCTTAACCTCTGAGCCACCACGGCCCCTTTTTATTTTATATCTTAACAAATGTATACATTTCTCAGGTTGGTTTCGTAATATACTCCATCCTTCCAAACATCTATTGCAAATAAAAGATGTTCTGGTTTCATCTTTTGTTTGTTAGTGTTTGCTTGTTTTTCTTGGTATCCTTCTCCAAGAAGATCTCGCAATCATGCTGTTTCTCTGATACTCATCAAGGATCTGAAATAAGGGAACTTTGACTCTCAGAAATCTTGTTGGTCTCTAAAGTGCTGCTGGCCTCTAATCAAGTTCTTATGCTATTTATCTCAGCTCTAAGGGGAAAAAATTAACAAGCGTGAACATTTCAGGAAATGGGCCACATTAATGGGCACCACAAGAGGCTAAGGAAGTACTGGAGGATACAGGCACATTCCCTGCTGGATGGCCACAGCACCCAGATGTGAGCTCCAGGCGTGAATGAGCCATCACCTGAGCAAGGCTGTTAATGATAGGACTATTCTGGAGGTCATTGATACATAGAACACAAAACAACATTCCCTTCAACTGTCCATTCCCATGCAATGCAATTAGTGCACCTTCACACCAGCATCAACTGAGCCTCCGGGAACCCTTGTTTTGCACTGCAGTCAAGTGAGTACCCTATAAGGAAGACAAGTGAGACTGACGGGTGGTTACCTGTCTGCCTGCCATCATAAGAAAAGAGACAACCACATTTTTATTGAACAGCATCCATTGTGGAGTGAGTTTTGATGCTACCACAGAGACACAGCACTGACAATCTTGTTGTTCATGCAGGACCTGCATACCTTTGAGAGCTGCACCACAGATGGGAGAAAAACAGGTGTAAGCTTTCCCAAGCACTGCATCGCCATGCCGGGTGACTCTACCAGTTATATTAGTGCCTATCATGAATGAATGCTGGAAAGGTACAGAAGTCCTGCTAGAACAGAACCCATAGAGGAACAGCTGGTTTGCGCCACTAGCCACCACTGCTTCTGCAGGCCTTGCTTGCAGTCCTCATCGAACAGAGGATGACATCCATCCTTGCCAATGTGCATTGGACATTGTTTCCTGGTTGCCTGCAGGGAGATAAGAGAGACACAGAGGTGATCATGGGCAGCAGTAAAGGTATAGGTCAGGTGACTATGTATGTAGGATCTATCATCTAGGTGCTCCATGCCTCTGCCTAGTACCTCATTCCCTCACCAACAGCCCCCTGATCTCTATGCCACCCTTTATCTGGGAGACAATATACTCATGAATACTCACCCATCCAATGTAAAGCACTGCATTAGAACTCTGTCTGCAGTGACTGATTGTCCTGTGCCAATCAACCAGGCTCTTTATCTTGCAAGGAAATATGAGCATTTTGCCAGCACTATCAGAAGGATAGTGGGGTCGCGAAGAGTCGGACTCGACTGTGCGACTGAATAACAACAAATCAGAAGGAGAAGGAGAAGGAGAAGAAGAAGGAGAAGAAGAAGAAGAAGGAGAAGGAGGAGGAGGAGGAGGAGGAGGAGGAGAAGAAGGAGAAGGGGAGGAGAAGAGATTGGGTTTGTACCCTGCCCTTCACTTGGAGTCTCAGAGTGGCTTACAGACTCCTTTCCCTTCCCCTCCCCACAACAGACACCCTGTGAGGTGGGTGGGGCTGAGAGAACTCTGACACAAACTGCTCTTTTTCAAGGACAGCTGTGCCAGAGCTTGTTACTGACCCAAGGTCACATCAGCAGGTGCAAGTGGAGGAGTGGGGAATCAAACCCAGTTCTCCCAGATTAGAGTCCGC
>NW_015168057.1:755476-758803 GCF_001447785.1 Gekko japonicus
AGGAGGAGGAGGAGGAGGAGGATTTATACCCCATCCTTCACTCGGAGTCTCAGAGTGGCTCAGAGCGGCTTACAAACTCCTTTTCCTTTCCCTTCCTACAACAGACACCCTGTGAGGTAGGTGGGGCTGAGAGAAATCTTGACAGAAACTGCATTTTTTTAAAGAACAGCTCTGCCAGAACTATGGCTTGCCCAAGGTCATCCAGCCAGGTGCAAGTGGAGGAGTGGGGAATCAAAACCGGTTCTCCCAGATTAGAGTCCATGCACTTAACCACTACACCAAACTGAAGCAAAGCACCTGGTGCTCACTAACAAAGATGACTATCTTCTCCATTGTCCTTACTGGTATATGTTTTCGACATGTAAGTAAGAGAGGGTTGTTTTAAAAAGGGCAGAGTTACCCTGCTGGGCAGGAGACACTGTGCGTCCATGTGTTTTTGAACGGTCTGGACTTGCATGCCTTTTGCCGGGTGGGCGGGAGAACGAAGAGACACGGGAGTTGCGTGTCCAATCCCCCTTTATGGAGTTGTCATGAAGGCAAAATGGAGACCTATCTAGCTAATTTTTATTTCTCTTGGAGAAGAGAGGTGTGAAATGTAGACCGATCGACAGATGCCGGTGTCAGACTTTGAACCACAGTTTCATCATAGTTGGTTGCTCTCCTTTCTTTCCTCACCTTTCTTGGGTTTCTGTCAGCCAGTTTGCAGGAGTGAAGATCCCTGGTGGGGGTTCGAGTCTTCTGGAATCCCAAAGTAGGGTAATCGGTAAAGCCTCTGAGAAGATAAGTATTATTCATCCATCCTTCATTTCTTTCTGCTCACCCTGGCCGTTTGTGCAGAGAGTGTCCCCTTTATGCAAAGCACCCCATCACCAAACTTCCCATGTGCACAGCTAGTTTTCTAGACACAAGAGCAGAATGTTATGGCTCCCACCATTCTGGCTCATACCACACTTCCATAAGTGCTTTCCCTAGTTGGGACTTAATGTTAAGATTCATTGCAATTGGTGAGTATCCAGTTGCTCATGACGGGTACAACTGAGTCGGTCTCTCCCGCGTCACGTTCTTTCTAATTTTCCCATCATGACCTCATCTCCACCAAGTTTCCTTATTTGGGAGGCTTCTGCCAGCGACAGGCATCACGAGTGAAACAACAGTCTAGATAACATATGCTGGTATATCTTTGGGTTTTATCAGCACAAAAGTACTTTGGAGCCGTTTTCTCCCCCATTCAGCTGGCCCGAATTTGGGATAGGACTGAATCCAGCATGTGCCAGCAACACTTAGGGCGGTTCTGCATCTGGCATTTGCTTCCACATTTTCTCAACACCGAGGAAAATGTGCAAACCAAAGCCACTTTCAGATACCCCAGGGCAACGCCGTACTGACTGCAAAGTCACCACGAACGGCCATAAATCGATGCAGAAGGTACCATAAAACACAATGATCAAAGAAAGTGAAAGTAGTATGCAATGTAGAGGGTACCATAAAATCCGATGATCAAAGAAAGTGAAAGAGGTATGCAGCGTAGAGGGTACCATAAAATCCGATGATCAAAGAAAGTGAAAGCAGCATGCAACGCAGAAGGGAATTTCTGTTCCAACGTGGGTTTGGTAAAACAATGGAGGGAAAAGCCAATGCAGAATCGCCCTTAACGCCACAGATGACTGCGACACAGAAGTCTTAACAGAATCCTTCCACTGAAAGTTCTGACATTATTACATAAATACAGTCCCCTTGCCAGTATGCCAAACACAAATATTCCTTGACTATCAACAGTCTACTTCATGTTTTGGCAGAGTTTCTAACATCAAGGAATACAAGCTTTCCAGAACCCACCTTTGTCTTTCTAAATTATGAATCAGTCCACAGACTTGACTGAATTTCAGCCTTATAATTAATTATATGATCTTCTGCTTAGCCGGTCAGATGTCTCATTCCAATCCTGAGCAATCTGTAGCCCTTGTCAATTTCTGAAAAGGGCTATGATACACGAGAGTTTGGGATTCTTATATCTGACACTAAAAGACTATTTACTATGTGGGTGTTGGCTCAAAAATGTCTCAAACATCAATGACCTTTATAAATAATGTAGACTTCATAAAGATGATTATCATGTTCTATTTAAATATGTATAAAGAGAGAGATAATAACAATGATTTGCACTTCTGTCTATTGAACTCCAAGTACTAATGAATTTATCCTCATAATGTGCCTACATTTTCCAGTATAACAACAATATGAATATCTTTTCAATTGCCAACGCTACCCCCAAAAAATGACAAAATAAAGTCCAGATGTGCTTTCAGTTATGAATAACCAATGGGTGGGGTACCTAAATAATACAAGGACATTCAAATAGCTACTTTAAATTTATTGCCCACTGCTTAAACCAATAAGCAATTTGCATTCTTGAAATGTGTGCGGCTACTGAAAACTACTTTGTACAGGGTATGAGGAAGAGATCAGAGGATTTCTGTGTGTATGCACACATTCGTACACTATGGGGAGCGTATCACCACCAACACCAATATTATTAACCACCACCTATTTTTGCAAGCTCCTTTCTTTTGACTTCCAGCTTCATCTGACTTTGACCTCTGGTCGTTCAGCAACTACAAAACTTTGTGTTATCTGTGCTTGGTGGCTGGACCAAGATGGAGAATCCTTTCTAGTGGAACTTACCCAATTTTAAATATGATGTTTCATAATTGACAGGTACATGAAGGCCTCAAAGAATCATTTGCACATAGCAGTTCTGCATGGGGGGCTGTAACATCTCTTAGCGGACTGAAAGGCGGACTGGCCCCTCTCTCAAGGACAAGCTCTGGGTCAGAACCACTAATACAGAGAGAGCAGCTAATGGTGGTGTGCAGCCAGTCCACCTAAGCAAGTAGGCTTCAGTGTTGCCCACACAGGGAACCCTATTCTTGTGGCATCTGAATCCACCCTAAGAGATCTGAGGGGCAATTCAGTGACTGGGGAAAATAGGCAACAATGCTTGTATCCTTATTCTATTTTCAAGAGGTTTTTTTCTGTACGGATACTTATTTCCACCAACAGGAGGCTCACTCTCCCCCAACAGCTTTTCCTACATTGTCAGTAGACTTCCTGGGTTTGTAGAAAAATCCAAAAACTAAAAAAAAATCCCCTCAGGGACGGCTGAATTCCCCTCAAAACCTTTTGAAATTGCCTCTGCAGGGATCTGCTTCAGGCATAAACTGTGAGAGCTTAGAATGTTTGGGGGGGGGCTTCTAACTGGCTCTGTCAGTAAAAGCATGGGGGAAGGACCCTTTCCAGGCCTATTTCAGCCTTTCAGGGAGGGAGGGA
>NW_015168057.1:760004-797931 GCF_001447785.1 Gekko japonicus
CCAGATGTGCAGAAAAATCTGAAATCTATAAAAAAAACTAGAGGAGGGATACTTAAATCCCCACAAAAGTAAAAGAGTGTTCCCTGCGCATGCGCAGAGAACGCTCTGAGAACTGCCTCGCTGCTGCCTGGGGGTGGCAGGAGAAGGCTTGGTGGGCCGGCGGCTGTGAGCCGCTCAGCCCTCAATGCAGCCGCCACTGGGGGGAGAAAGCTTGGCGGGTCAGCAAGGCCTCGCCACTGTCGCTGCTAGGGGAGGGGGGAGGGAGAAGGCTTGGCGGGGCGAGCTCAGGCCTCACTGCCATTGCCATGGGGGGGGGGGCCAGCAGCTTGGAGCCGCATAGGCCTCGCCGTCGGGGCCAGGCAGGGGCGGGGGAGAAGGCTCACCTGCGGCGGCTTCCTCCTCTGGATGGAGCCCCCCCCCCGTGAGTATCGTGGGTCACCGCTTCTTGTTTTAGTATAATTTATATACTCTTATATCACCAGCCTGTATAGAGCAAGCTGTAAATTTCAGCAGCTACCATTTTACAATAATACAGAGAAAAGCTTTATAAAAGGAACGCAAGGAGCAATGCCAATATACCCTGATTCCCGCCCACGTGACTCTAGCTGCAGATCTATAAGGCAGGTAAGAAAAACACATTGATAGTGTTGAGATCTGAGACAGATCCTGAGAAAAGCCACAGAACGCAGCTCTTCGGAAAGAGACACTATCACGCTGCGGATCTGAAATCATACCAATGGTCTTTTTTTCAAGGCACAGTGGAAGAGAAACAAAACTGTTGTGAATCCAGGCCTCTGTTTACAAAAACAAAAGCCCCCCCCCCAAAAAAAAATCCCCATCATTGTTTGAGTCAGGAAACCTGGCAACATAATGCTTTAGCATCTCAAAAAATGTGACCATGTACAAAGATTAGACAGGCGGTAGGGAGGGGGAAAAGGGAGCTAATGCAATTCCGAAAGCAGGCCAAGTCTAAGCAATGGCAGAGCTTTGGAACACTTCTGGCAGAGCTGGGGGCAGAAGCTGGCCTGGGTGGCTGGAATACCTTCCAGTGGCATCGGTGCAACAAAATACAACCAAAGCTTTCGCTGACCTTGGAACCATGCTTTCAGCATAGCGAATTGATCTTCAACGATTTCTCTGATGTACATTCCACTTCCACGTTTTCTTCCCAACAGCTTCAATAAAAAATGTTGATTGTGAGCTTTTCTTTAAAAAAAAGAATGTGTCCATTAGCTTCAGCCCTGACCTGGATGGCCCAGGCTAGCCTGATCTCATCATATCTTGGAAGCTAAGAAGGGTCGGCCGTGGTTAGTACTTGGATGGGAGACCAAGGTTGCTACGAAGAACCAGGCAATGGCAAACCAACTCTGTTCATCTCTTGCCTTGATTACCCTGCAGGGTCACCATAAGTCGGCTACGGCCAGAAGGTTAATTCCACCACCCTTTGCTTCTGTTAAAACCCTTCACTGAGATTACCTTCTCTGCAGTTAGGATTCCAAAAGAGAAATTCATGTTGCAAGTGCCGCAGCCAAGAGACTAAACTGTGAACGAGGAACTCCCCAGGATCAGATCTTGCCTGTGCTATCCTATGAACATACATGAGGTAGTCTTCTATTGAGTCAGACCACCAGTTTACCTAAGTCAGTATTGTCTATTCTGACTGGCAGCAGCTCTCCGGGGTTTCGGCTTTCATGCCACCTTTATCTAACCATTTATTTTTAAATGGAGACACTGGGGACTGAACCTGGGACCTTCTGCATGCCAAGCAGATGCTCTGCCACGGAGCCACAGCCCTCCCCAATTTATGGATTAACTCAGTGGTGCAAGCCACTATTTTTCAACCTCAGACTCTTGTCTGAAATATCAGGAAAACAACTGGCCCATGACAACTTACTGAATTCATGGCTTACGTAAGAACAAGTGACCTTTCATCTCTAGCTGCAATAGCTGTCAGCAACTTAAACCTGCTCAGCCCAATAGTGGGGATGCCTGAGTTGGCCAGCTGTTGCTCAGCTAGTATCTGCCACAACTGTTCAACCTAGGACTATATAAAACCAAGCCCTCCTTGCTATCCTACCAGGGAGCCAATATCAGCCATGTGATCCCATGTGTCGCAGATAGAATATATGGAATATACATATTGCCGAGCATTTACTCCTAAGTGTTCCAGCTTCTGTGCAGAGAAATGGAATACAAACAGAAAAATATTCTGTGCATAGAATGGAATACAAATAACAAGAAGGAACTAACATAAAATCAACATGAAACACATTTAGGCCCCGGTCACACGGCAAAGTTGCCACGGGAGAGGCACAGATGGTGGGCGGATTATCCGGGTGCGATCACATCCCAACATCTGGGAAGTGCAGCGCACCCGTGGCTTACCGCCAAAAATGCGCTTTAAAAAAGTAGTACCTCCAAAGTACTAGTAAACGTTTGCCACGGGCTGCCTCCAGACTCGTGTGGTGTGATCGCGCCAGCGCGCGGCATTCCCCTCGGGTCCCTCGTTTACCCGCCGGCACCGAGAGAAGGACCCGTGGTGTGCCGCCAGCACGTCTGGTCACGTAATCGCGGATCAAATTGCACTGGGGCAATTAGCCACGCCTCCCCCCCGCGATATCCGGCCCGTGTGACCAGGGCCCTAGTTTATAACCCAATCTGTATCCAGTGCTATAGATTTCAGGTAATAAACAAACAAAACAGGGAAAAAATTGTATTTATCTGTTAAATTAGAATCTCATCCTTTCTCTTTAAAAGTTCATATCAATGGACTGGCACTAGAGAAACCCCGCAATGTAGGGTAGTTGAACAAGATTTGAACCTGGGTCTCCTGCAGCCATACCAAAAACTCAGGCAAGCATGGCTGTACACATCTACATACAGAAGATGTAATTAGAGGAGTTTTCAGGACAATCTAAGAATCCCCAAGCATAGAATACATGACAATCAAGAGTTTATGTTGCCTGAAGCTAGTTGCTCAAAGGGATCATGGTCGTTCAGCAGTAGAACACGTGCTTTGCCTGAAGAACATCCCATGCGCCTTCCATGGCATCTTTGGTTTAAGTGCTGATAAAGACCTTTGTCTCCCTGAGACTTTGGAGAACCTGCTGACATTCAAAATAGAAGATCCTGAGCTAGCTGGATCAATGGTACACTTCCATCGAAGATACCGTGGTTTGTTGTTATACTTCATAGGTTCATAAGATTGTTCTGCTCTTGATAAACATGGCAACAAACTCTCTTTGGAATTGTAGAAAATCTCTGCTCTTATGAAGCATCTCGGGAGAGAAGTTTTTGGACCTATGCAAATAGCACCGTTTGTGCATGCAGGGGGGAAAAAATTGGTTGTCTTGTCTCTGTCTGCTGTTCAAATCGGACAACGTGAACTTTTTTGACCCATTTGACATAATGGAATAGAGAATATTTCTTTAGAAATTAAAATGTCGTCCCATTTTTGCTTCCCCCATTGAGAAAATATACGACTTACTACAATTCCTAGTGACAGGGTGGTGGCACCTCATGTTTGAATGCCCTCCCCCTTGAGACTCACCTGGTGCCCACCAATACTGTCTTTTTATGTGCCAAGCCAAAACTCTTCTTTTTACTTGGGCTTTTACCAAGATTTGAGGTCTGTTTTATGGATACCTCTGTGCTGTTTTTATGTCTCTGGCTTGCTTGTTCTGTGGGTTTGCTTATTTATTTATTTCCTTCCTTCAATTTATATTAGGGTTGCCAGGTCTGGGTTGGAAAATTCCTGGAGACTTTGGGGGTGGAACCAGGAGAGGGTGGGGTGTTGGAAAAGTCCTGGAGGCTTTGGGGGTGGAACCAGGAGAGGGTGGGGTTTGGGGAGAGGAGGGGCCTCGGCACACTACAATGCCATAGAGTCCACCCTTCAAAGCAGGCATTTTCCCCAGGGGAGCTGATCTCTGTCAGGTGGAGATCAGTTGTAAAAGCGGGAGATCTCCAGGCCCCACCTGGAGGCTGGCAACCCTAATTTATATCCTGCCCTCCCTGTAAAGCAGGCTCAGGGTGGGTTCCAACCTATAATAATCTGCTGAGTGCAGATTTACATCATAAAAACAGAGTAACAAAAATGCATACAATAAATACAATCAAATAAGTGCAACACTAAAAACTTTTAAAATAAATTATACCTCAACAGGAACATAAGAACGACTCATAGGGGGGAGGGGGAGGAGGGCGGAGGCCAGATTAAATTGGATACCCGTTGCCTCAACTGAAGGCCTGGGAAGAGCTCCGTCTTGCAGGCCCTGCGGAACTGTAAAAACACTCGCAGAGCTCATTCCACTAGGCAGGGGCCAGGGCCAAAAACGCTCTGGCCCTAGCTGAGGCAAGTCTGATATCCCTAGGGCCAGGGACCGTCTGCAGATGCTTATTACTGATGATGATTTTATGGTGTTTTTACTTGTAAGCCACCTGTCAGCAAGCTGCCATTCTGTTTTCTGTGACCTCTGTGTACATATCCTTTCCCTGTTACACCCGGCTTGTTTTCTATCATCCTGCTCCTGCGTTGGAATGCACAAGATAACTGCTGGAGGTTGTGTGGGGGAGAAGATGCTGTAATGCTTGCCTATTGCTTTTCTCATGAGTACTGCACCTGTGTTTTGTCTGATGTTCTGCCTGGTTCCCATGGACTGGGAAAGACTTCCTAAAGAAAGAAATAGGGAGCTGCGGTGGCTCAAGTGGTTAAGACGCTGAACTGCAGGCTGTGGAAGGTCGGCAGTTCAGCAGTTCGAGACCCGGGTGCCGCAAGACGGAGTGAGCTCCCGTCTCTAGTTCCAGCTCCTGCCAACCTAGCAGTTCGAAAGCAAGAAATTGCAAGTAGATAAATAGGTACCACTTCGGTGGGAAGGTAAACAGTGTTCCGTGCGCCTTGGTGTTTAGTCATGCCGGCCACATGACCACGGAAACGTCTTCGGACAGCGCTGGCTCTTCAGCTTTGAAACGGAGTTGAGCACCGCAACCCTAGAGTCGGACTCGACTGGCTTTCGAGCAAGGGAACCTTTACCTTTAAAGAAAGAAATGCCACCATTCTTTGACATCAGAAGCTA
The DNA here is from genome assembly GCF_001447785.1 of Gekko japonicus. Lineage (NCBI taxonomy): Eukaryota > Metazoa > Chordata > Lepidosauria > Squamata > Gekkonidae > Gekko > Gekko japonicus. The sequence continues at coordinate 765,077 of NW_015168057.1, forward strand.
TTGAACAAAGGGGAACAAATTATTATTCACTGTCCTCTATAAGAACAGTGATTTGCTATCTAGAAGCATTTCCTAGAAACAGTGCCACTGCGGAAAGCCTGACCCACCCGGTTTGGAACATATGGTAAAGGGGGGGGGGAGCTTCCCGCTACTTCATGGAACATCTTGGACACAATGACAATAGGACTCTTAATTTATTAGGCCAATCGAAATGAAATGAGAGGGGTGGGGTATGTTCACATTCCCACATGCATCGGGATGCGCAGCGTAACTTCATTAAGAGCACATTTCGATGCTTCTCCAAAAGGGCAGCCCTACCTTGGTGAAGTTTCCCCATTAAGCATTCCCCATCAAAATTATGTTTTTACAGGAATCTGACTAAATCCTCAGTTACAAGGCTCATTTTGCAGAGACACTAATTAATGGCCCACCACATGGAAGTGAGGTGGAGTGGAATAAGATGACACCATGCATTATTCTGTTGGCAAGTACATCATTCTCGTAATTAATGTAGGTGTCTTTTTTTAAAAAAATGGATTAAGCAATATGGACAACACAAGCTCAGCTGTACCCAGCGCTTAACTTATTCCAAAGCACTGCCTCTGTTCGGAAGTTCACTTTCTGGCACTGAATCTGCAGGGCTCCCCTAGTTATACAAGGAGAAACGTAAGGTTAACACCATGTTGGATTTAAGGGGATTCAGCTTCCTCGCTAAGGACACAATTTGGACTTTATTTGCTTTTAATTCATTTCAGCATTCTGGCTCATTAGGATCTCTCCACACACACCCCTTTAAGTGGCTCACTCTGGTTTCAGCGAATATCTTTCATTTCCCAAAGAAATAACGGCATCTAAAATATCCACTGGATTGAATATAATACTATTTTATGTAAATAAGCAGACCCATAGTGCCAAACAAACAAGAATTGGGAAGTTGGCCATTTAGGTCAAGGAAAGAAATGGGGAGCTCTAAATACTTAGTAGGAGCTGCGGTGGCTCAAGTGGTTAAGACGCTGAACTGCAGGCTGCGGAAGGTCGGTAGTTCAGCAGTTCGAGACCCGAGTTGCCGCATGACGGAGTGAGCTCCCGTCTCTAGTTCCAGCTCCTGCCAACCTAGCAGTTCGAAAGCAAGAAATTGCAAGTAGATAAATAGGGACCACTTCAGTGGGAAGGTAACAGCGTTCCGTGCGCCTTGGTGTTTAGTCATGCCGGCCACATGACGACAGAAACGTCTTCGGACAGCGCTGGCTCTTCGGCTTTGAAACGGAGATGAGCACCGCAACCCTAGAGTCGGACTCGACTGGCTTTCGAGCAAGGGAACCTTTTCCTTTTTAAATGCTTAGTATCTACACAGCCTATGCCATCTACCCATTTGCAGCTAAAAGCTCTGGATGCACTCAACTAATCATTACCAACAAGGTGTCTTTCTAAAACCTACCATGAGCCTTCAAAGAAGACTACCATTCATGGGTCCAAGAGTTCAAATCCTAAGGACCTCAGTGATTCCCCTCCCTGGATGCACACAGTAGTCTGGTTTGGGGTTGCCTAGCCCCTCTGTGTCAAAACGTTAGCTCAGCAGCAACCCAATGGCAGTCAGAACAGCCTCAACATTCCTCCCGTTACAAAGACTCCAGGGTACTCATGGCCCATCATATGCACACAGGCCTAGCTATTTTCTTAACTGATCAAAGAACCAATACGATCCATAAACACAAGACTGATGAGCTTAGACTTTATAAAAGGGGGGTTACTCCCACTTGCTGTAGTGGGAACATAAAAGACTCAGAAGTGGGGACTAGATAGGATTTCACGGTTCCAGCCCTCTAATCAAAGGCTAACCTTAACTGAGTTTGAAGGAGGATTCAGGTGGGTAGCCATGTTGGTCTGAAGCAGCAGACCAAAGTTTGAGTCCAGTGGCACCCCTAAGACCTGTTGGACTCAAACTTTGTTCTGAGTTTGAAGGAGAAAAGGAGACCATTCTTGTTCCCGAAATTCAGCTTAATATCCCAAAGGCCACTCCCTGGCCCCCCAAAGCCAACACAATCTTCAGATTGCCATTGAAAACTCAATTGCATTAGCCATGGGCCTCAAAAAGCCCTTGGAACAACAATTTGGACACATAATAGCCATGGAGTGAAATCACGAAGCAAATTGAAGGATTCTTTAGGTAATTGCTATTGGGAAAAGCAGTCCACGCATAATTTGAGGCATCTATCCCATACAACTGTCTCAGTTGTACACAAGGACATTTTAGACAGAAATGTCTAATTGTGTTCCTTTGCCAGTGACCAAAGATTCTACAGGGGGCTCACTTCTATCTCCTTGTACAGAACATCTTCAGGGGATACACCAGCTACTAGTGGTATGGAATTAAAGCAGCTATTGAAGGATCAAAGAAACTGAGAGCTGGTTCTCATGGGTCTACTCAGAGGACTTGTACAGCTTATTGACAGACCTAGCCAGGGACATCTTAACATCTGGTGTTTATGAGAACACACTGGCAAACTCATTACAAAAAACTGGACTTTTCCCTGAATAATACTAACAAGGATACATGCATAACTCTCGTTGACTTCTACTGCAAGTCAGACCTTCAAGATTTTGCTTTTATGCACTACAAAATTCCAGTCACCCGTAGAAAATATCCTAACGCAAGAGTCGTCAATCTTCTTAAGCCAATGGACACTTTGGGGTTTTTGAGAAAAGATAGTTGCATTGCCACAAAACAGCCTGACCTCCTATACTGGGAGATTCCAACACAAACCTCCTTCTATGGTGGGAAACGGCAGAAACGGCACCCCCTACAGACCCCTAAAACAGTCTTCTGTGATGTTCTAAAACACCTCCAATGAGGTGGAGAAAAGACAGGGTTGGCTCTTTGCTGCCAGGAAACACATTGGAGAGCACCACAGAATATCACCATTTGGGGGGCTGGGGGCGGGAGAATCACTGTTTGTAAATAATGGTTGTAAATAATCAAAAATGGTTGTTAAATGAAGATGAAAGAAATGTTGGACAAGTAGGAATTGCTGCAATCAGGTTTCATTGTTTCACTCAACAACAAAGAGGATAATTTATTGTGCATCCAAGATTTGCAGAAACATTTTTGTGAAGGAACTATGATTCCCTTAACTGCTAGATGTCTTACTGAAAATCCCTTTGGGGTCCGATTTCATTTTGCCAATCCCACACCAAGAAAGTCAAACAACAGAGGAAGGAAGAAGCTGCAAACTGTGACCCTAAAGGAAAAGGCAAGAGGGAAAGTGTCTGACTGATGATCAAGAAGAAAGTGGATACAGAATATCATGACCTGTGCACACATACATCCTAGACAGAGGAAGACGCCAGCCGAGTTGTACCATGGAAGACCGCCATTATAAAACCAACTGAAAACGGTTAAGGAAGTGAAAGAAGCAATGCAATGGAGAGTACTGAATGCATTTCAGAAAACCACCACCAAGGAGTTGTCATAGGCACACATTACTAGTTTTGTGTGTGTGTGTGTGTGTGTGTGTGTGTTTGAGAGAGAAAGAGAGATTGGGTAGGTCTAATTTGACAGAAGAAACATCTTATAGAGATAATGGGGATAACGGGGGATAACTGGGGATAACTGGGTTTAATTTATCCGAAGCCATCTGTCGAAGAACACTGATAGCTCTTTAACCAAATTAAATACACACATGAACACCCAAGAGTTCTCCAGCACTGATTTGTATTACATGGAGCTATGTACTAACATAGTAAGGAGTGACAGTCTTGCTGCTGAAAAGATAAGTCTTTCTATAATTGTTTTCCTTCCCTCCCTTCACCAGCAGATAAACATACCCTGCTGGTTGAGCCACAATGAAAGGAAGATATTGTCTCCAAAGAACTGGTGGACAACAGAGTTACTAGCATTCTCTCCCGCCTATTTCCGAATACACTTCTTGAGTGAACAACAGTAGGAGAAGTTGGGAGACTATCTACAAGGTTCCAACAGGGACAGAACAGAGAACTCATGGAACAAAACCCAAGTCTGACATTCTAAACTCTTGTCGCTTCTACGTGATGACATTTACATTGCAGCTTATATTTATTTCTTTAATTATATATTTACATTCTGCCTTTCTCCCAAATGGAGACATGAAGTGGCTTACAACACTATTCTCCTCCATAATGTCCTCACAACAACTCTGCAAGGTAGGTTAAGCTGCGAAAGAGAGGGACTGGCCCAAAGCCACCCAGTGAGGTTCCATGACAGAGCAGAGATTTGAATGTGGGCCTTCCAGACCTTAGTCTGAACCTCTAACCCCCTACATGGCACTGGTTCTCACCATACTAGTGGATCCCAGGAGTTCAGCTGAACTAGAAGTGTGAAGAATCTTTTTGTGAAGCCTTCTTCATATCTTCTTATGAATGAACCTCAACAAAGGGGAAAAGAGAACAGCCGAGCTTATCATTATTTTGCCAACTTTTAATCTTCAGTTTGGGTAAGGGAAGCATCGTGGCAGCTGGATGCCAATTAGTTAAACAAACAGCCACTCAAAAAGTAGAAAGAAAATTCTATCAACATGGGTGGCTTACGTTTATTGACCCAACTTGGTTTGCAAGGGAGCTGAGGCCTGGCCTCAGAAGATGAGAACAAAAAAATTCAAAATCCAAGAAGGAAAATTAATAGTAAATGCACTTTTACAGAGTACTAAGATCCTGGGATATTTTATTAAGCAATAGTTTGAAATTCAAGTTATGTGTAATGGAATCAAAACAAGTTCTTCCCTTTTTAATCTGGAAGCACAAGAGTTGTGATAACAAGCATTGAACAATAGAGTTCTGTGGATAGCCACGCATATTCCAATCTGACTCCATCGATGGCATTCCTCTAACATGGATCATTTTTTATTTGGGGTTCAACCCAAACTACTGTGTAATGGTGGAATTCATTGCCAGTGGATGGAGTGATGGCCACAAACGCAGATGACTTTAAAAGTTGATAAGATAGATTCATAGATGAGGGGGCTATCAACTGCTACTAGCCACAGAACCGCAGTATTCTGACAGTCAACCTCTAAATATACCTGTGCTAGGAGGCAACATCCAGGAAAGGTCTCTGTGCCCTGACTGTTGGCCATCCAGGAAAACAGGTTGGCCACTGTGTGAAACAAGATGCCAGACTAGATGGACCACTAGTCTTGATCCATCCGTGCCCTTCATATGTACCACTTTGACCACAAATTCTGGAAGTGCTACTGACTGCATATTGCCCAGGAGAGGGAGTTAATATACTGCCCATATGACTCAAGGCACGTCAACGCTGAGTGATAAGCCAACAGTCATTTGGTGCAGTCTTTAATGAGCAGTCATGCCTCCCTGGTCTACATCCAACACTGAAACCGCTGTTTTAGAATGGCATCAAAGGAACACAATGATCTATTTGTGTGTTCATTGATTTGTGATCCTCACCCTCCAGCTACGCACAATTATAATTTCATGAAACATCCCCCAAACATTCATATTTTAAATTATGCCTGTGGGACTACAACATTAGATTATGGCTTTCCCACAAAGTTTCACACAATCCAGACTTTGGGAATATGCCCTAATGGATAAAATAACGGAAGGTATTCAATGATCAGAAAACCCCTTGGTCTAACTCTGATTACCTGGAGAAATGGTACCTCTTTTTGGAAAAATGTTGTTTTGACCGAGAAAATCCAAATTCATTTGAAAATAATAGAAACAGTAAATTTATTGCCCTACTGTAGAATGAGTGTTAATATTGTAAACACATATAAAGTGATGAAGTAGAATGTAGTGAATTTCGTGAATTTATATTTGTTCTATATATTACTGTTATATATATTGAAACAATAAAATGTTATTTTTTTTAAAAAAAATCCAGAGTTAAGGCTATACAGCATCTTCCTATGTAATCTTGATTTAATACCTGATGTTATTCTAATAACTCGTATATTAAGAGGGCTATCCCTCTGCACATTTACACGGGGTTAAGTCCCACTGAACTCTGTAGGACTTGCCTCCATGGAAACGTGCTTAAGATCAGGTCATCATGGTAGGCGTCCAACACAGGACCTCCGGCGCCAACAATGGGAGCAAATATGCCAGCCCATGAATTTGATATTTATATTTCAATTCCCAGTCACAAATATTTAGTGGGCAAACGTGGGTCTTAAATTCAGAGGATGGGTTTTCAAATGTCAAATACAGATCAGAAGAGGGGAATCCATCACGTATATCCGATAGAGCACGTCTCAGCATCTTGGAATTTGCCAAAGATTTTTTTTTTTTAATGCAGAAACTATATCGGATCCTAATGCCATCTATGTAAAAGGAAATATTAAAGAGGGTGCATGTCAGAGAGAAAGAGAGAGACACCGTGTGCACACAGGTGTCACCAGAAGACGCATTTTGGTCTTGCCAGTATATTGCTCTTTGTTTATTCCGTCAATGCAGTAGCTCCATGCCAGAGCAAGATATGTACAAAAAGTGAATTCCAGCTGAGAAAGCTTAGCTCAGCTGCATCTGGCTCGGCTGCAGAAAAGCCTCCTCTTGGCTCCCCAGTCAAGCAGCTGTCTATGGACCAGAAGAAGAATCCCAGTTTCAAGTCACAGCTGCAAAAAAATGTGCAGGGCACACACCGAGTGAATCGAACAACAGGAGGGGAGACTCTGCTAATTGCTTACATCCTCACTGTGTCTGGGCACCATTTGGCAGCCACAACACTCCTCCGAGTTACCTAGGGCTAGGGCCCAGCTGGTTTCCTAAGCACACGCATGGAGTCGACGGGAATCCGAGAGCACAAGGAGCGTCCCTTTCCCTTTGCCAGAATTCAGGTTAGCCACAATGCAGTGACCTGTTTCTTTGCTTTATAGGTAGGGGAGATTAATCCCCTTCCTCCCCTGCTCCCCAAGAACTCCAGGTGAAAGAAGGCATAAGTGGATGGAAAGGACTGCATTGGAAGAAAGGGCAGTTCCGGAGTGGATAATTCGGCCCTGAACTGCCACCACTCTGAACTTTTGCTACAGCAGCCAGGTTAAGAAGTAGGGAGGGGGAGGGATTCTTGAAAGCAGAAACTCTGCCAAAGTGGAGAAGCTATCTCTCAATGACCTGAAATCGACAAACAATTTCTTTTTGTTTGTTGGTTTGGGTAAATTTGAAAATAAGCATCAAAAGATTCCTTAAAGGCATCACTCTGCCAACACAAACAAACAAGTAAATTTAAATGACAACAACACAAAGCCCAAATCAAAAAGAAACATAAAACACTCAACTCTGGATGATTTTAAAAACACTGGGAAAATGTATCTTAGGAAGTAAGGCAAGAAAAAACCTCTGGCAAGAAAACTGACAGCCAGTAAGCCACTACTTACTTACAAGAAACAAGAGATAGAGAGAGAGAGCTAGACAGAGACCCAGATTCAAATCCCCATTCTGCCGTAGAACCTCTCTCAGCCTAACCTACCTCACAGGATTGTTGTGAGGATAAAACAGAAGACTGGAAATGATGCTGTAATCTGCTTTGGTCCCTAAGAATGATGTTGTAAGCCGTTTTCGGTCTCCAATAGGTACTCATTAATATCTTTAAAAAGGTGTATCTGACTCTGTTTCTTATGCTCTTAATAGGAAGTTTTTGCAGAAAAGGCAGTTATACAGGAAAAAACAAAAACGGTTTTAGATGTACTTAATTGTAGCACGGAATCTCAGATACAAAGTAAAAAAAACCCCTCAGCTCTGTTTTTTCTGTGCACCAGCAGAACATAGCACCTTTCAACACAGCCACAGGGCAGTAATCCCACTGCTCTAGCCCATCTTTGACTGCTTTCACACACATTGGATAATGCACTTTCAGTGCACTTCAGAAATCATTTGCAAGTGGCTTTTAACTGTTTCAAACAGGGGAACCCAGCAGCAAACAGTTGCTAGAGTGCATTAACCAATGTGTGTAGAAGCATCCTTTCTCAGCGCACTTCTGAGTCCTATCCCAAACACTGCCTCAAGCTTGTGGCCTCCAACATTTCATCAGACAGGAATACAGGCATACGTGACCTGACCTGGATAGCTCAGGCTAACCCGATCCTGTCAGATCTCAGAAGCTAAGCAGGGTCAGCCTTGGCTAGTATTTGGAAGGGTGACCTCCAAGGAATACCATGGTCATGATGCAGAGGCAGGCAATGGCAAACCACTTCTGAAACATCTCTTGCCTTAAAAAACAAGTCTAGCTTGCCACCTAGTGGTGCATAATGCTAAAAAAAGGAGCTAGAACTTCTGGCTGCCAGACAATCTTAGGATCTCCTGGCTATTCTACACACAGTCCCATATGTGTCTAATGGACACTGGACTTCCAGTATGGCTACAAGCCTTCTCTCAGGACATCATGTTTTTAACATAGCTTTGAAGGAGGATTAGACAGATTAATGGAGGATAGTCTATCAGTAGCTATTAGCCATGGTGATTAAAGTGAGCCTCCACATTCAGGGGCAGTAACCTCTGAATCCTAGAGCCAGGAAGCAACATCAGTGGAAAGACTCGGCCTCCATGCCCTTTTGTTGGACCTCCCGAGGAACTGGTTGGCCACTCTGTGAGACAGAATGCTGAACTGCTGGACCACTGGTCTGATCCAGCAGGGCTCTTTCTTACATTCTTACATTTTAGGTACAAGAGTAGTTTTTGGCCAGCACTGTAATCCCAAACTTTTTAAAGAATTTGACAATTAAGATATCACTAGCACGACACAATATAAAGTTCCCAAAGAAAGCAAACACCACCTTACAGATTAAACATCCCTCTTTAACAGGGCATTCTCCCCTCCCCGTTAATTGAAAACTCGCACTGTTTGTCAGATGCTCCTTTTGAGAAAGCATTCGGAATGGCCAATTTCCATTCCGACATTATTGTCATTCCGCCAACTGCTCTGAGGCTTCTCAGTTACCTATGCAACCATTACTGGATGAAGCTGCCCATAATGCAGTTGTCTAATATTTGTACAGCATAAAAACTGTTTAGTCAGAGAAATGCTACTTTGAGCAGAGAGAACCTCTCTAAACGGAATGTCTGACAGTAGTCATCGAATCGAGGGCCTAAAGGAATATGTAGATGCCCGAAGGTTAGAAATCCAATCCAACTTCAAATTAATAACTTAAAATAAAAGTTTAAGAATACAGTAGGCCCCTGCCATTTGCGGATTTGTGATTTGCAATGTCATTGATTTGCAGTCCAATCATGTGATGTGGTGTCCAGTCTGTTTTTACTCCTACTGTACCATCATCATCAAAGCTAAATTGTGCAGGAAATTTGGCCATTTTCCTTCTGAGTACTAGCAGAATCCTGCTTGCTAATACTCACAGATTTGGCCATGGGAATGGATCCCCCACGAATGGTGAGGGTCTACCTTTTAGGACCCCACCTATACATTTCTGGCTACATATTTGGTGCTCTAGCCATGTTAACCCAACAGCTGCCGGCAGAACTGTCTATGGTGCCCACAGATTTTTAGTGGTCATCACTAGATCTGGATAGGATACATTTGCTTATTTAAACCTGGCAGTGGATCCCTGGGGCAGGAATCTTCAAAACTACTTACTCCAAATTTTTACGCATTCAAATAAATGAGTCTTCTCTGAAGTCAGAGGAATGAATCCTCAGTTTCCACATGCTACAGCTGGGTTGCACATTTGCATTCACCCTAGAATCGACAACCCAGTGGGAAGTTTCCCCCCGCCTCAAAATATAATTTTGCATCATTCAAAATGTACCACCAGTGTACCACCAGCGCACCAGTGCACCATCAACGCCCTGGAATTTTTGTATATAGGCATCAGGACATGGGCATGTACTACCAACGCCCCATAATTTTGCATCATGGGCGAGAACGGGACGTTTAGGGGACGGCCATCTTGCTTTTAGAAAGTCTATTAATTGTGATGTACTTTTAATACTTTGTACTGTTTTTATTGTTTTATTTAGCTACATGCCTTGTTAGCCGCCCTGAGCCTTCGGGGAGGGCGGGATAGAAATGTAAATAATAAATAAATAAAATACACTTTGAACATCACACAAACAGCTTCTGTCTCTGGCCATGAATGACAGAGGAGGGATGAGAAAATACTACTCAAACCCCAGAAAGAGATTTGGGAATATCACCACATATAGACATATGAAGTCAGTTTTCACTGAGACAGACCACTGGTCTACCTGGCCCAACACGGTCTTGTTTGATCAGCATCTGCCTTGAGAAGGGACGCTGTGCGTTTCAAGGGGAACAGATTCGACAGTCAAATTTAACTGACTCAGACACAGCAGTCAGGGTGGACTGATCCCCAGATTCATTTGGTTTGGCAGAAAACCGATCGGATGACTTGCAAACAGGCTTGTGGTTGCGTACTAGCTGTGAGCATGTGAAGGCAGCCAATCAGAACAATCCCTGCAGAGAGCCAATTGGTTGCCTGGTGGAAAGTGCAAGGACAGCCCTTTTTGGAACAGTCCATCCTCCATTACAAGAATCACCAGGCAGATTTTTGCCTCGCAAGATCAGGGCTTGCTTTGTTTTGTTTTTGTTTTTCGGGGGGGGGGGAGCGGATTCTCACTGTCAGGGACATTTTTGTTTGTTTACTTTTAAGGGTCGCGAGCAGTCAAACTGATCATTTAAAAACCAGCCACCTGATCACGATTAGCAATCAGGACATTATCTGAATGGCCTGGCATTTGAGCATAACTAGTCCTGAGTATCCGACAGAGGTAAGGCTGAGAAGCAATGCCTGGCAATCGGCAAGAGGGCTGCGGCAGGCGGCAACATCTCAGGAGAAAAATTGAAGAAGAAAACAAGGCCTTGTCTACTTACAGGAAGTTCTTACCACAGAGTTCCTGGCGATTCCTAGAGCTACAAGAAAGTGACAAACGGTAATTCTAGGAGTCGCCAGAAATTCTATGGTAAAACTGGAAATCCTTATCAGGTCCTACCGAGGACCTGAAATTTCACTCCAAGCATTGGAGGGGGGCAGCTCAGCTGTCTCTTCTTCTCCCACTGGCTCAAGCAATGGAAATTCATAGCCGGGTGGGGATAAGTCTCTTCTCCCTCTGAATAGATGATTAATTCCTTCGGGCATGTCTGTAAGTGTATCAAGGCCTTAGACTTCAATGCCACAACTTGTTGATCGTACAAGTCATCTCTGGCCCAGTGAGAGATGCATCATTCTCTCTAGAACTGTGAGTTGCAGCAGGCCTAGGCGTGAAAGTGGAAATCTTTCTTGCAAGCGTAAATATTTGCATAACGGCATTTTGTGAGTGTGCACCTGACGATTATCGCTCTGCACTCAGCCTATAACAATCATTCAGCAGTCGCCTCAATCCAGTCAGAGCCGATCCCCCTCCCCTCCCCTCCCCGAGATCTATTAGTTCGCAAAAGCAAAAAGCCACAGTCTGTTCAAGATATTAAGAGTAAATAAGTGATGCACGGGGACTTAATAATAATATTGCTAAGCACTTCTACGGCACTTTATATATCCAGAGTGCTGTACAAACATTAATTAATTAATCCTTACAACAACCTGCAAAGTACGTAAGTATATTTCCCATATTAGCACCAAATCCATTGCTCGCGTAAGTGGAAACTCTGCTGACTTCAGCAGAGGTCTGCCCATGACCACCACCAGTACTTCCCTTGGCCCTGGCAGGTAGAAGTGATTAAGGGCTCGAGGACATACACCGTGTTCAGATGACACATCAAGCGTTCTTGACTCTCCGCTGTGCCGATTCACGCCGCTCACCTACAGTAGCAGTGGACTGATTCATTCTTATGCCTGGGCAGAGAAATATCGAGGAAAGGGCCATTTTAAAATTAAACTGCATGACAGAGTGCCACTAAAGGCCAGTTCCTACATGCATGTCCATCACTCGATTTCTCGTGACTCATGGATGAATCTGTCAAATGACTCTACCGGAATGTACTGTGTTTGAAGTGACGTGAAAGCTCAAGCTGTGATGCCTGAGTCATGTATGTACAAGGTGTACATTCATTCCAACAATCCATACAATGAGCACATGAAGAGAGCCAGTTTGGTGTAGTGGTTAAGTGCACGGACTCTAATCTGGGAGAACCGGGTTTGATTCCCCACTCCTCCACTTGCACCTGGCTGGATGACCTTGGGGAAGCCGTAGTTCTGATAAGAGCTGTTCTTGAAAAAGCACAGTTTCTGTCAGAGTTCTCTCAGCCCCACCCACCTCACAGGGTGTCTGTTGTGGGGAGGGGAAGGGAAAGGAGTTTGTAAGCCACTCTGAGACACCTTTGGGTAGTGAAGGGCGGGGTATAAATCCAATCTCTTCTCTTCTTCTTCTTCTTATATTAGCACAGTTCACAAGTTACACATACCATCCAAGTACAGTGTAAACACACGTTGACTAGTTCTTATACTATGTTCAACACATGTACAGCAGAAAAGTGTGATTTAAATCTTGCATTTATCCAGGTAGGGGTCCACAGTTTCTTTGTAAACAGAATGTGTGCCGTCTTTTTTTCTTTCAAACAGGCGTGTGTACGTACCTACAAGTTGTAGAAGAAGAGTAGGTTTTTATACCGTGCTTTTCTCTACCTTAAGGAGTCTCAAAGTGGCTTACAATCACATTCCCTTCCTCTCCCCACAACATGTAGTACTTTGTGAGGCAGGTGGAATTGAGAGACTTCTGAGAGAAACTGCGACTGGCCCAGCAGCCTTCGTGTGGAGGTAGGGTTGCCAGGTCTTACCTGGCTGCCAACGGGGGGCTCCAGCCCAGGTCCCAGGAGCTTCTGGTCACCACAGAGTTTTTAGCCAAATGCTAGAACATCCCTGGTGTGATGACGTCACCTCCAGGTGACGTCATCACAGTCGGCACATCGGGCACAATGGGGCTGTTGGAGGGTGGGGCCCCCCCCGCTGGCCACTTGACTGGCAGCAGATTGGAACCCCCAAAGTGGGGGAATCCCCGCCCCTGTTGGGTAGATGGCAACCATATGTGGAGGAGTGGGGACTCAAACAGGGTTCTCCAGATCAGAGTCTGCCCCTCTTAACCACTACTCTACATGTGGTTCCTGGAACACGTGAAAAGGGCTACTAAGTCAGACCACTGCTCTATCAAAGCCGGTATTGCCTGCTTCTGAAGAAGAAGAGAAGACGAAGAAGAGATTGGATTTATACCCCGCCCTTCACTACCCAAAGGTGTCTCAGAGCGGCTTACAAACTCCTTTCCCTTCCCCTCCCCAGAACAGACACCCTGTGAGGTAGGTGGGGCTGAGAGAACTCTTGACAGAAACTGCTCTTTTTCGAGAACAGCTCTTATCAGAACTACGGCTTGCCCAAGGTCATCCAGCCAGGTGCAAGTGGAGGAGTGGGGAATCAAACCCGGTTCTCCCAGATTAGAGTCCACACACTTAACCACTACGCCAAACTGGCTCTCTGAAGAGTGTCCAGAGTCTCAGTTAGAAGTCTTTCACATCACCTATAGTCCAGTCCTTCTAACTGCAGGTGCTCAGGAGTCAGGACTGAGCGCGAGACCTTCTGCATGCAAAACAGACACTCTTCCACTGAGCCACAGTCCCTCCCCTTGATGCTGCTGTCCTCAAACGATGAGTGCATGAAAACAACAGTGGCATATCAGAGCCGCATTAAAAGCACTTTGCTGTAATCAGGCATCCCATCCAATCCAGATTGCTTTTTTGCAGTGTTTCCTCAAAGCTCATGTGTGTATCAGTATCCCTTGGGAGTAGACTTTTACCAATATACAGGAGTACCTAAACCCAAGATCAGTACATCAGCGCTGCATTCGCTTTTTTAAAAAATGTAACCCACCATCCCATCAACCTAACCCTAACCCATCCCGACTGCTTTTTTTGGTAGTGTTTCACCAAAGTACATGTGTGTATCAGTAATAGAGTGCTTTTTTGTAGTGTTTCACCAAAGTACATGTGTGTATCAGTAACAGAGTGCTTTTTTTGTAGTGTTTCACCAAAGTACATGTATGTATCAGTAACAGAGTGTAGGAAAGACACAAATGAGCCAAAGGGACTGAAATCTGCAGCAAATTATACACGTGTCAGTTCTGGAATTCATTTTAGAAATTCTCCTAATTTTAAACCAGAGTTCAGAAAGAGTGGATCATGAGGCAGAGCGAACCCACAGAACAATAAAGAAATGACATGGGGGGGGGGAGGGAACAATCTTCTCATTCTTAATATAATCACCTCACAGACATCTAACAAGTAGCCCAAAGATCTTTAAGGTAGCTGTCTGTCTGCCAAGGGCATTCGTAAACCCCAACACAAACATTCCAACCCTATCCCCACATGGTGGGGGCGGAAAGTGCTATTAAGTTGCAAACAATGTATGGGAGTCGTGTACGGTTTTCAAGGAAAGAGGCGCTCAAAGGTGGTTTGCCATTGCCTGTCTCTGCGTAGCAACTCTGGTCTTCCTTGGTGGTCTCCCAACCAAATACTATCCAGGGCTGGCCCGGCTGGGCTTCTGAGATCTGCCCCCCCCCAAGTCAAGGCAAATTCCCACCTAGGGCTGCCAAATCCCCCTGGGGGGCGGAAATCCCCCCGCCCCAGAGGCCCGTTTCCCGACGCCGGGGAATCGGGCCCCGGGGGGAACCCCGCCCCAGCGTGCACATCACAGGGAAGTGATGTTATGACGCCGGGCATGCTGGGGGCGGGGCCATGGCCATACAAGGGAAAACTCTATGGTTTTCCCTTGTATGGTCGTGGCCCTGCACCCAGCATGCCCGGCGTCATGACGTCACTTCCCTGTGACGTGCATGCAGCCCGCGCACGCGCCGGAAGCCGACCTGGAGTCCCCCGCCGGAAGGGTAAGTGCCACTTGGCAACCCTATTCCCACCTATCTAACTCAAATGAAAGCACATCACATAACTTCCCTAGCTGCACAAGTTCCAGCGACTAGAATTTTGTCCCCCTAGCTGGGACTTGTGGGCAGCCCTGGATAGCTATTTTTAACACCATTCCTTTCTACTTTGCTGGTACAGAAACCTGTTCCCTGTTTTTGTGCCCACAGGTAAAAAAAAATCTGCAGCAATAGGGACCCCTTTGCATATGTCTTCCGGATATAGAAGGCGGTTACTATTCTTCGACCTGTGCAGCGCTCGCCAATAGACAGAGAAGACAGAAGTCTGAAGAATAGCAAAAAGTTCCCAATCTGCATATGTAAGTAAAACCATCCTGCAGAGATCACAAAAGAAAGCGGTGTCTCCAGGAGAATTTTCTGCTATGCCCAAGACAAAAGTGTCCCTGCCAAGGATATATTTTTTTTTCCCCACACGCTCACTTAACCAGTAGAAAGCACTCAATAATACATTGGAGGCCATTATTCATGTGAAAAGATACGGTGTCTGGTTAACAGATGTGTCTAATAAAGTAAAAATTCTAAAAATGGCCCAGTAAATCAGAATGTTCCTTATCCTCAAGCAATTAAGGAAAGGGGGGGAGTAGACCATAGAGGGGCTCTTAGTCATCAATAAAGCAATCCTACAGAATAGTTTTGTTATGGGGAGGGGGGTTTCTTTTTCCAAAAATCACCTTTGCTTAGACAGGACCGCTGATTCCTCTTAATTCTTCCCCCCCCCTTTCGAAAGAGAGATTTCTCTTTTATTTCTCTTTGATTTCTCCTTGGAGAGAAATCAATGCACCCTTTTGTAACTTCAGCCCTTGCAGGTGCTTTGTGTAACACACCACAGGGGAGTGCTCTGGTAGGAAGATCTAGGAAGACATCCGCTGCCTCTGAGCACTTGTAGGCTGAAATTCCAAAATTTCGCAGAACCGCCCTTCCTATCTTTGAAATTCTCTTTGATCAAAATGGAATTGATTAGAGGCTGACTCCAAATTCCTAAGAAAAGTTGAAAAGCGATTGCCGGAGTGCACGGAGAGACTGGATAAAGAGGAATTAAGAGAATTTCTTTTAACAACACCACTACGGAGCATCTGAAACAAGCATGCAACCGGCACCTTCGCTCTGCCAGACCACTTTGCTAGTGGGATATCCTAGGTATGACTTAGAATGTCCCGTGGCCCCTTTGCAATGCCGTGGTGATTCCTGCCCCCGTTCAATGTCAGGAGCAGTCCCTAATGAGAATGACGTTTCCGCAGGACAGCTGCTCTGTGTAAAGTGTAAAGGGATATTTTTAAACAAGTCTAATGTTTCCCAGATGAAGAACAGTCATAACTCAAAAATGCATCAGGCCTTTCTGGATAATTGTGGTTATAAAGGTTTGTTTCCTAACCTGTCATCATTATGGTTGGGCTTGATTTGCACTGTAAGACACGACATATTGACTCGGTATATTTGACCATGTTCCGCCCAGCCCAGCATCCCTTGTGTCCTCCCACAGCAACCAGCCAAATGGAAGCTCACGAAGAGGGACCCAATGACCATGTATCGCCTTGGTGGATCCGACCAAGTGTCACCTAGTTCCGATCAAGTTCTATCTAGCTCCGGCTAAGTTCCACCTAGCCCAGCATCTTTCGTTTCCTCCCACAGCCAGATGGAAGCTCACAAAGATGATCCAAATGACCATCTTCTGTTCTGTGACTCCCACATACTCCGAGGCAGGGCTCTTTTTGTAGAAAAAGCCCAGCAAGAACTCATTAGCATAATAGGCCACACCCAACACCAGAAACTAATTAGCATATTAGGCCACACCCCTGATAGCACAGCTCATTGGCATATTAGGCCACAACCCCATGTTACCAGAAGTGTGGTTATCCAGCCACACCCACCTTTTGCTTCTTATTCTGTTTGTTGTCAAAACCCAGGGCTTTTTTTGTAGCAGGAACTCCTTTGCATGTTAGGCCACACACCCCTAATGTAGCCAATCCTAATGAATTTCTGCTGTTGGGTGTGGCCTATTATGCTAATGAGTTCTTGCTGGGTGTGGCCAACTTGGGAGCCAGCCGGAACTCTGTTCCTGTGCGCTCCTGCCCCAAAATAGCCCTGCTCAGAGGTAAGATGGGTGCATGCTCTGTGGCCAACTCTGATGCCACCCCACCTACCTTCACCCTGTCTTTGCAAACACATTTGACCTTCTTCTTACACCTTGTCTTGCACCCATCTCCTATACTTCTGAGCAACACCCAAATATCTATTTTGTGTTTAGTTCCTGTTATGCGTGCATTATTTTAAAAAGAGGAGAAACATCAAATGTGAAACATCAATCTCAAATAATCAAAGTACTCAAGAGTTAAGTTCCGTCATTTCAGAATATCTGCAGGTTGTCTGACGAATCAAACACCCCATATTCACCCATCTCTAATGATGATTATTATGCACCAACAGCTGTCTACAGTTGAGTGACTGAGGTTCTAATTGATCTCATTATCTCTCCTTTCTATAAGGTGAAGCACATTCTCACTCAGTAGGGCTACAGTTCCCAGGCCCTGTCAAGCGAGTCTTGCAGGCAACAATTTAATCCATGCTACTCCTCGTTCAGCTTTCAACTGGTCAAAATTTATAGGAGGCAGGCAGCAGATCACATACAACCGAGAAACGGGGCTTTCGACTTCCCAGCTTAACAGCAAAAGTGTTTCAAGGAATCGGCTGGTTATAGTACATAAACACCAAGATGGTGTTTTGCTTTTGCAGCGTATGCGTTGCTCTTAGACTTCACTTATTACTTAATTTATAATCTGCCTTTCTCGCTGAGAAGCAAGATAGAGTACAACTAAAAACAGTGCAGTATGTGCTGTATAATTCATATAACTGACACTGACTGGATGTCCCTTCTATAGCCAGTGGAGATTTTGTGTGTATTACAGTCCTGGGATAGGAAAGAAAAACATGTTTGTTTAGTGTCACTAGAGTAAAATAGTTCCAGACGATTGGACAAAGGGAGCTTTGTCTCTCAGAAGCTCATACTTTGGAAATCTTATTGGCCTATACGGTGCTACTGGGTTCAAATCTAGCTGTACTAGAATAAAAATGCCTATTATGCCAGTCAATCTCTAAAGCTCATTATGTCTCCTCTTGATCTACTTGGCAGCAGGGGTCATTTCATAGAAAAGGAGGTGCAGGAGCTCATTAGTATAACTTATTAGCATAACTCATTTGCATATGCCACACCCCATGACATCACCAGAAGTGTGTCCGAAGGCAACACCCACTGCTCAGACTCCACTGGACTGTTTTGGATTGCTAGCTATGGGGGGGATGTGCAGATCTGCCCTCACAGAGGAGGGAGAGTTTGTACCTGAAGGGGGGGGGGCTCTGCAACTTACTTGGCTGCTTCTTGCTCATCGTGGCCCGACTGAGGGCTGCTGGGAGCAGGGGGTGGGGCTTGTTGCATGTGCCCACCCCCTGAACTCCTTACTGCCGGAGCTCCGCTCCTGTGTGCTCCCGCAGGAAATGACCCCTGCTTGGCAGTGAAGAAGAAAACATACAATGAAACTATATTATAGCTTGCCTTGAGTCCTTGGGATGATTTTAGAAACCTAATCAATAC
The DNA here is from genome assembly GCF_001447785.1 of Gekko japonicus. Taxonomy (NCBI): domain Eukaryota; kingdom Metazoa; phylum Chordata; class Lepidosauria; order Squamata; family Gekkonidae; genus Gekko; species Gekko japonicus. The sequence goes on from NW_015168057.1 coordinate 783,543, forward strand.
AATTTCTTCCTAGAGAGGACCTATTAATACGAGACTGCATAGGATGCCTTATGCTCCTCTGTTGACTCAGCATATTATTATACATCTATTTAGTATATGATTATCTTTCCTTTCCCCCCAAGCGCTCAGGCAGAGTGCATTGTCCTCTCATTCACAATTTTATCCTCTCAACAACCCTGCAAGGTAGGTTAGGTTGAGAGAAAAAGAGGATGACTGACTAGAGATGTGAAGGCCCAGAAAAAAAACGGAAAAATTCGTGAAAAAAACGTTTTTTTCCTGAAGATTTTTTGTTTTTTTCCGAAAAATTGGAAAAATTGAAAAAAGAAAAGAAAAGAAAAAAATGATTATGGAACGTTTTATTTTAACATGATGAATAAAATATTTTAAGACAAGGTGTTCAAATATTTTCCAAATCATTTCTAAAATATATATACATGGTATCAGATTGATCTAATTTCTGTGCACTGAGGACAAGCAAGTCCTAGTTACAAACTGAACTCTCCAATGCAAGAACAAGATGCATTTCTTCCTTTAGAAGGTGCTATTGTCAGAAGAAAATAAAAAGGTTTCAGTTTTGTTTTTGCATGTGGGTGGGTATTCTGTTTGAAATAATTGTTTGGATACACTATATTTTTAATATGCTAGTTGTGATAATTTCATGCCAAATAAAAATGTCCATAGTCATATTTTATGTTCCTAAAGTAACAGAATGACTTTCAATCTAGAAAAGACAAAAGAAATGCTAATGTAGCATTTTTTTCAATTTTTCCGAAAATTTCCGTTTTTCCCCGAAAAAAAATGGAAAAAAACCGGGGTTTTTTCCGAGCTTCAAAATTTCCGGAAATTTTACATCTCTATGACTGACTCAAGATCAACCCCTTGAGCTTCATGGTCACCAGGGATCTGAACTGGGGTCTCCCCAGACCCTCTAACCACTACATCACACTGGCTCCCACTGATCTGCAAGGGATCACTGGTGTTGGACTTCAACAGTGCATCCAACTAGACATCTGGGCCCCTAAAAAATGGGGACCACGGACTTGGGATCGTACCCTGGTCCTTGGAAACAGGATGGAACAATGCAGGGCTATTATATTACACTATGCAGCAGTGATGAAAAGAGGTAAACTCCGTGCTGGGGATTATTAGAAAAGGGATTGAAAATTGTAGGACCAGTAGTGTAATGTCCTTGTATAGAACTACGATGAAGCCCCATTTGGAATATTGTGTATAGTTCTGATCCCCCGTATCTCAGAAATGATATTGCAGAACTGGGAAAACTGCGGAAGAGGGCATTCCGAGAGGATTAAGGGGTTGGAGCAGCTTTCCTATGAAGAAAGGCTAAAGAATCTGGAACTTTTCAGTTTCAATAAAAGGCAACTAGGGGGGGGGCATGATAGAGTTCTTTTTATTTATGCATAAGGTGAAGAAAGCTGATAGGGAGAACTTTCCCCCTCTCTCCCATAATGCTAGAACTCGGGGGCACCTAATAAACTCGGGAGCAATATGTTCAAGACAGACAACATTACTCAATGAGTAATTAAATTGTGGGATTCACTGCCAGTGGATGTAGCGATGGCCACCCGTTTAGATGGCTTTAAGAAGGAATTAGACAGATTCATGGAGGAGAGATCCATCAATGGCTCCTAGCCATAGTGAGTAGAGGGAACTTCAACAGAGAGGCAGCAGATCTTTAAATACCACTGCTAGGAAAGGCAGCATCAGGGGAAGGCCTTGGCCTCTATGCCCTACTTGTTGACCCTCCAGGGCAACTGGTTTGGCTGCTGCGTAAAACGGGATGCAGGATTAGGTGGACGGCTGCTCTGATCAAGCCAGACCCGTAGGATCTTCAGGGCAATGGTACATTCCCTAATAATGGATGGAGCCAAATCATACATAAGTACGATGGTAAGGATGAATGCAGAAGCTAATTACGAGAGAAGAATGCAAAAATTCTTGAGTTTGCCCCTCGTTTGTAAATATCATCTGGATGTCATACGGGCAGGGGGGATTCAATACGAAATACCCAACATGACTTTATAATTACACTCACGCAGAATATCTCTCTCTCTCTCTCTCTCTCTCTCTCTCTCTCTCTCTCTCTCTCTCTCTCTCTCTCCTAAAAAAAAGAGAGAGACCAAGAACTCTGCCATCCGTTTGTAGTCGGCAAGAGATATATATATTTTTAACATAAAACACTGTATTTAATTGGTTATGGATCTCTGTTCTTTTAGCACTACTGGAAATCACACAAAAACACATTAGTACAGAGCAATTAGTGAAAAGGCAGTAAACAACAGAGACACTATTAAGCTGTGGGTGATTAAATAGTATTACTACTTTTATTTTTTTATGATAGCAGACTTAAAGATGAAGTCAGATTTCACCATATATTCCCATTAACATTAATAGCCTATATGAATAGCAGGTGTCTGAAACTTCTTTTTAAGCCAGAATTAATTCTGAGCGCCTAGAGTTATATAATACATTTTCCCCTTTATTTTCTCTCTCTCTGTTTTGTTTTGTTTTTAAAGGAAGATCCCCCCCCCTCCAAATCCAAGATCTAGTTTGCTTTTCCTCCAATTCCTCCGGATATTTTATAAGAATACCACCATTTGAATTGATGAGGTATTCCCCTTCTTTCAAAAAGCAATAACCTTTATTGTAACAAAGTGTGAAACGCTCCTACTCGACCCCCTCCATGACTACTGACAAAGACCATATACTTATTTTATTCTATACAGGCCATGCTCTTTATCATGTCTATTGCAAGAATACGATTGAAGATGATTGCGTTTTATGTTAACATCGGGGCCTACTCTCAACTCAAATGGTTCAACATAACCATCTTTCTTCTAATAATCCGCTTTTCGGAAGTACCCCCAGATAAGAATTTTGTGTTGAAAGTTCACATGCAGCATTTGACGTATAGGTCGATCTGTTTTGTTCAGAGAGTAATTTTGTGGTGGTTGTTTTTTCTGCGAGGGCAAGCGAGATGAGCCCACCATCTTTGGGGATCCGCGTCCCCTGAACAGCAGTGCCTTCATCCGCCCCCTCTCCCCCCCCAAAAGGATTCCTGACTCAAGGATAAACCCTCTGGTGACACACCTTTGAAAAATCGGCTTCACCCGCCCAATGGCTCTGGACTCTCTGCTTGTTTATAGATCATCCTCATGGTCTGGCACATCTTTTTCCAGGCATCTGATTAAGTTAACAATGCACTGCTATTTACATGCAGATTTCCCAGCCCCTTCTCTACAGCTGCTCCCAAAGACTTGGGCTCTCTCTGTAATGTGATAGCACAGCAGTCAGTAAATGCAATCTTTGTCAAACCCAGGTGTGCTCTTGATTTGGTTCTCAGTCGTTCCAAGCTATTTTTTTTTGCCTCCCCTTTCTGAAGCATTTATAAGAATCTATTATAGTATAGCCACATCTGGAGTAGAGGGGAGGGGGGGGAAATCCCTGTATTAATTGCATATTTTTAAAAAAAACCATGAAGACAAATTCAGAGAGAGAATTGTATCACTGCCATCATTGTCGGACTTTCTCCCTTTTCAACGGACAAAGGTGCTTTCATGGGCATTTGCTTCAAAGGTTAAAGGCTGACCTAAAATCAGAATACTGTGAGTGCTTCTGTCTCTACTCAAATCAAATATAATATTCATGATTTTCAGTGTGTTTTTTTGTTTTGTTCTTTAAGTGCCAGTACTCGTACATAGCATTGAACTGGATCAGATCTTGGAAGCTAGGCAGGGTCATAACTGCTTACTATTTGGACAGGAGACCAGCAAGGAAGTCCAGGGTTGCTACACAGAGGCAAGCCATGGCAAACTACTTCCGTTTGTCTTTTGCCTTGAAAACCCTGTGGGGTTGCCACAACTCGGCTGTGACTTGACAGAATTCTCCACCTGCACCACCAAAATATTGCCCTGACCTGGACAGCCAAGGCTAGTCCTATCTTGTCAGATCTCAGAAACTAAGCTAGGTTCAGCCCTGGTCATTTTTTGGAAAGGAGACCACCAAGGAATAACTGGATTGTGGTGCAGAGATAGGCAATGGCAAACCGCCTATGAATCTTCCTTACCTTGAAAACTCCACAGGGTTCCCATGTCAGCTGTGATCTGATGACCAAAAAAACCAACCACACCCTCACATATAAGGATGACCCCCCCCCTCCGAGGACATGGGAGAGCCCCCCAAAAGGTGCCAGTATAGGGTTGCCAGGTCTGGGTTGGAAAATACCTGGAGACTTTGGGGGTGGAGCCGGGAGAGGGTGGGGTTTGAGGAGGGGTGGGGCCTCAGCATGGTACAATGCCATAGAGTCCACCCTCCAAAGCAGCCATTTTCTCCAGGGGAGCTGATCTCTGTCAGCTGGAGATCAGTTGTAGAAGCGGGAGATCTCCAGGCCCCACCTGGGGATTGGCAGCCCTATGCCAGTACTCGATACCAGTAAATACCACCACATGCCCTGATCTTCAGCTAGAAATCTCCAAGGCATTCTTTGCATCCATTGAATTGAAAAAAGAATATAAAGATTAAGATTCTAATTATCTGACTAAAAAGTTGTGTTATGAGTAGCCTGTACAAAATGGTGCCCCCCCCCTTACTTCAAGGCCTTGTTTCCAAATGGACGTGAGTTCCCATCACAAATCACCAAACAAATTCATTCTCTCCACGGCGAAAAAGCAGAACCAAATTTGATCAGCATGGGGACTTAAATGCTATGTTTTCTTTGTGAAATGAGGGCAATTTTTCAAGATCAAGTTTGAAGTAGATTAGTGCTGAAATATGAGCTAAGCCTTCACTCTTATCAATCTGAGTATGGATAAAGGGTGTATTCACTCAAGAACACCACCGAGTTATTTTCCGAGGAGGGGGGTATCTCTCCGTTCTTCCATGAATGCATGAAGATCATCACAATGAGATGATAAATGGAGGTTGGCAACTACTTTTGACATTACTTATCAGTTGTGAAAATTGATACAAAAGAAAAAGAGTATTTCATAATTCAAAATCCAATTTATGACAACAAAAACATAACTTTTTTTTACAAATAAATGTTTGCTGCAAAAGAGAAGGGCCACATTTGGGGGGGGGGGGAAGGGAGGTATAAAAGCCATCTCCAAAGATTATTCTGACATGAGAACTCAAGTGATGAGACCCACTCGAGGAAAGTTAAACCAAGAAATCATTTGTGAATTTCTGGCAAGCTTGTTGTCAAAAGTTGCTATAGGGTTGTACAATAATTTGGCTCTGTTACGAAGAAGCAACATCCCAGCCAGCCTGTGGGTTTATTTGTTAATGAAATGCACTTAGGGTCAGAAAACTGAAATCTTTACAGTTTGTATTTTATTTTATTTTATTTTAGTATTTTATTTTATTTTTAAATTTAAGATCCATCCATTTCAGATGATTTACGAGAGAACCAGTTTAACTTAGCTACCTTGAGCAGGTTATGTTTGAACATATGCATTTTCTAAATGAATATATATAAGTAACACAAACAATCAAAACCCTCAACTCTTTTGTTCTCATGCAGTAGTCTGGTGTTACTCATGGACCGAAACACCCTAACTGGAACTATTTCCTGTAAATGTCACTAGAGAAAGCAGTTCTGCTTGGTCCTTCCTTTGCAAGTGTAGGCTAACTCCTTTCTTTGGAATAAAGAAGGGATCTCCTCGCATGCTGAGCAGCTGTTTAAGAAAGCAAGATTGTGAAACGTCTGGAAAACCAGTAGTGCAAGACAAGTAGTGCCAACCAAACCCTCAATGAGGGTAGAGAATGTCCTGCCCAGGTCCCATTGCCCACCATCACTGGAAATGGCAGAAGAAGAAAAATTGAAAGAGAAACAAGGCCTCATCTACTTACAGACGTTCTTACCGTAGAGTTTCTGGGGATCCCTAGAGCTACCTTGTGTCACTTCCAGGTTTCTATAGGAATCACCAGGTACTCTGTGGTAAGAACTTCCTGTAAGTAGATGAGATGTTGCCCTCCCACAGCCCTCCTACCGGCTGCCAGCCAGTGCCTGACAACCCTACGTTTTATCCAAGTATTAATACCAAATACTAATCACAGCACAGGCAGCCAGAAAGAATAATTGTTAAGGTTCCAGAGTAGTCCATGAGGTGGACTAGACCGTACAGAATAGCTCATGGAAGTTCTTTCCTAGCCCTAGTAAGCCGAGCTCAAGATTGGGCTCTTATCAGAATATGGTCTACGGGGGCTTCTCTAAGCTGTGCCCCACAGATCAGCCTGTCTCCAAAGTTTTGGAGGTTCCACTGAGAAACACTCCAAGAGGTGGGAACTTTTAAGCAAGACCTCAAGGACTTTCACATACTTCGTGTATCCAGGACTTACAGTGAACATAGATGAAATTTCAGAAGCATCATTGAAAGAAATTGAGGAAGTTTTTCCCCAAGCAATATACAGCTGAAAATGAATATAAAAAGGCAGTTTTGAGCAGGCTTTGCTTTTAGTAGCGAACATTTACCAGAGAATTGGGCGGCCGGGGGGGGGGGTATGGAGACGGCAACATACCTGAAGCCCGGCTGGGCAAAGATTCTGCAGTTAGAGCCTCTTCAAACTTGATGTGGTAACTGTGCTTGCCAGAATCACACTGCTTTCCTTGCAGTAAACACTTGAATTATGATGGGCAGGCACATATTACAAAGCACTCCATCTCACATGCCAGGAAGCCCTGTTTTGCTGTGGCTGTTCAGTGCAGGAACACCACCTGTACACGACCGAATGGGTACGTGCTACAAGATACACTTGCGTATTTGCAACGAAGACAACATGCCATGCGCAACAGGGAACTATACTTCATTTGAAAATATCATGTTTCTCTAACTTGGTGCCCCCTCTGCGGTGACCCCGTAGAGGTTTCAAGGCCAGAGGTTGTTTGCCGTTGCCATCAGGCCTGTATCCACAATGGGGCATTTGGGGGCGGAGCCCCACCACCCACGAGCCCTGCCCCACCACCTGATGATGCCAGGCACCTCCAACCCCAGTGCGCCTAGACCTGCAGCGGCGGAGAGGCTGGGGAAAGAAAGGGAAGCCACTCTGCGGCTTCTGGTCAGTTTCACTCCCTGTGGATCATCTGTTGGGCTTAGGCTGAAAGGTTTAACAGCTGTTAGGTTTAGCAGCTGAAGAAAGCGGCTCTGCCACTTCTGGTCAGTTTCACTCCCCCTCATATCAGCTGTTAAACCTAACAGCTGTTAAACCTTTCAGCCTAAGCCCAACAGATGATCCACAGGGAGTGAAACTGACCAGAAGTGGCAGGGCAGTTTTCCTTTCCTTCCCCAGCCTCCCTGCTGCTGGGGAAGGAAAGAGAGCGAAGGCATGGTGGTGGCGAAGCCAATCTCTCTCTCTACCATGACTTTCCATGGTGGTGGTGGTGGGGGAAAGCCAATCTCTCTCTCTACCATGACTTTCCATGGTGGGGTGGGTGGGGGAAGGCAATCTCTCCCCTGTGGTTGCCAATCTCCAAGTGGTGGCTGGAGATCTCTGGCATTACACCTAATTTCCAGGTGGACTCGATGGCATTATATCCCACTGAAGTCCCTCCCCTTCCCCAACCCCCGTGCTCCTCAGAGAGCCAGTTTGGTGTAGTGGTTAAGTGTGCGGACTCTAATCTGGGAGAACCGGGTTTGATTCCCCACTCCTCCACTTGCACCTGCTGATGTGACCTTGGGTCAGTCACAAGCTCTGGCACAGCTGTCCTTGAAAAAGAGCAGTTTCTGTCCGAGTTCTCTCAGCCCCACCCACCTCACAGGGTGTCTGTTGTGGGGTAGGGAAGGGAAAGGAGTTTGTAAGCCGCTCTGAGACTCCAAGTGAAGGGCAGGGTATAAATCCAATCTCCTCTTCTCTTCTTCTTCTTCAGGCTCCACTCTCAAAATCTCCAGTTATTTACTATTTTTAAGTATAAGCATAATGGGTGCCCCACAAGAAAAAAAATTGTCCCATAAAACAAAAAAAATTCCTGGCTACGGCCCTGGTTGCTATCCTCTGCAATAACAACCTTGAACTTCATCGGTGGTCTCCCACCCAAGTACTAACCAGGACTGATTCTGCTTAGCTTCTGAGATCTGACGATATCGGGCTAGCTTGGCCTCTTCAGGCCAGAGGCATTCCGGGGTGGTTTGCCATTGCCTGCCTCTGCATAGGATCCCTAGACTTCCTTGGTGGTCTCCCATCCAAGTACTAACAGGGGCTGACCCCGCTAAGCTTCCGAGAGCTGATGAGATTGGGCTAGCTTGGGCCATTCAGGTCAGAGCTTCTGAAACTTAGACCGATTTCCCACAAGCAGCTGTGCCGCCCTCGCTCTTCCCTTTCCCCCAATTGCATTCGTCAGTTTCCCACTACTTGCTGCGCAGCCGCATTTTGACCTGCAGCATCCCCCAATTTCCCCCGTATCTTCTCAATCCTGTGGGGTTTTTTAGATCAAGAAGACACGGGGGAAATCGGGGGATGCTGCAGGTCAAAATGTGGCTGCACAGCAAGTAGTGGGAAACTGACAAATACAATTGGGGGAAAGGGAAGAGTGAGGGCGGCGCAGCTGCTTGTGGGAAATTGGTCTTCGTATTAACATTTAGCATTCTACAGCTAGAAAGCAAGTGGTGCGACCAACGTTCTTGTGGGACAAGGAACAAGTTTAACCACAAAAAGGAAGCTATAGTCTCACCCAGTTATCTACCTCTCTAGACGGGGAGATGAATCCTTCTGGCACCCATGAATCACTCAGAAATTGTGCACAACTGAAAACTCCATCTGTAGGGCCTTAATGATCACCCATCCTATCCAACATGCCATGGCCAGTATTAGTTGCCTTGTATTGTCTTTATTACACCACTTTCTAATTTTGCAGTCCAATATTATTGCACTGCCCGTTGTATGTTTGATACTGGTCCCGGGACACTGTTTTTGTTTTGTTTTTTAAATTTTGCAACCAGCCTTGAGTCTCAGTAAGAAAGGTAGACTGCAAATAAATAAATAAATAAGGAAGAAGAAGATGAACCCTTCCGAAGAAATTTTAAATCCCCTCGGTGAAGCCCAAGACTGCGCAGGTACATTTCCCACCAGCAGATGTGCAATGGTATCTGAATAAACTTGCATGTCTGCAAACAGCCCACCTCTAACTACAGGGCGCATTCGTGGACACCGGCTGCTTAAAACCCACTGACACCATAACTTGCAACCCTAAGCATTTACCAGCCCACACCAGTAATCTGCATGAGCTTTTGCACATTGGCACCGTCGCTCATTCAGCAAGCTTCATCCAAGTCTGTTGTGACTTTCTTTTGGCCTGTGGCACAAATCTTCTATCTGGTGGATTAGACAGACAGACAGACAGATTCGGATCTACGCATCTGCCCACTGATACGCCCTGGCCTTAAAAGCACACAAGGTGCGTCAGAGACGGCGGGCTCCCAAGATTGCGTCACAGACTAATTTTTTTAAAAAAAATCAAACAAGATAGGATAGATTATTGCTTCTCCGCTAGGTACTTTAGCAGGGACGGTTTGACTTTTGGCCCTGACACATATGCCAGTGGCAAGACGAACTCGAGGGACCAACAAAAAAAAGAATGTGTGTTCACAGCTGTACAGTGCACCAATACAGATTACATGTTTTCAGGGTTGCGGCCACAACAGAATGCTAATTAGCATACTGGAGTGATGAGAACGGCTGTAAGGGCCTTATTGTTCCCATTATTTCATGCAGCCCAGCTGCCTTTGTTTATATCACTTATCCTCTCGTGCCACAGGTTTTCACTCCAAAAATACTATCCCAATACAATGTTAATATTTAAAAAACAAAGAGGTGGCAGATTGTCATTTCTGTGTCAGTCTCAAACTGCGGAACTGTTAAGCTGTTCAGGGTTCGGTATTTAGAAATAATTTAACAGCCGTCCTCCGACACGGCCTGCATCCTAACATAATGGCCGACGACGAGAACCAGGCGAATGCATAACTATCCTGACATCACTTATGAGATTTAGATTGGTCAGTTAATGGAAGTCTTTACCAAAATCAATACCATAACAGCTTCTTGAAATGAACGTGATTTTTTTTTAAAACACACACAGCGCTATGAACAATAAGTACAGAAATATGCCACCTTTATATATAACACAAAGGAATCGGGATCTGAAATTAAAAAGCAATTATATAGATTGGGGGGGGGAGAATGCTCTCTTGTATTCAGAGCGGGGTTACGGTTGATCACTTAAACAAATGTGCACAGGAAAGAAGTTCTGCGGAATAACGAGGTGTTATTCTAGTTTCTCGATAAGTAAAAGAGAAAAGGCAGGGTAAAGGGGTCCCTGCGCTTGGAAGTAAAAAGGGTGAGACTGCTGACGGATGAAACGGGGCGGCAAAGTTTGGAAAGACACAATTAACCGCATTCCGTTTTGCAGTTCTTTAGGGAGAAGAGGCAGGTTAGTAAATAAACAAATGAACAAGCACTAATTTCACCAGGAACGATGTGATGCTTATTTAAGCTGGTCTAAAGTGCTACCAAAGGCTTCGATTTAAAGCGCTAGACGGACGAGAGAAGCCAGAGCCTCGGCCATATTTCCAGACGGGACCGAGTTGGCTGTGAATCTGCAGGGATGGAGGGAAGGTGCTCCATGTATTCCAGAGATCTGTGACTTGGTGTGGAAAACCTCTTTCTGTGAAGGAGCCCAGATCAGCTCTGTCTGAAATGAAGCCCTAACCAAAAAAACTAGCCGGGATGGTGGTGGTGATGATGACCTAATTCAACGTCCTGAGTCGTCATAAATCCTCACACTCTAATAGTCATACTACATCCCTTGGAGGGAGGAGAAAAGATCTGGACCTTCCACCCACACTTTAAAGGGCATTTCTTCGTTGTAGGACTACCAGGTCCCCCCGGGCCATTTGCAGAGGATATGGAGGGTGGGGTGGGGGTGGGAAACTTCAGAGATTGGGGGGGATTGGACTTATACCCCATCCTTCACTTGGAGTCTCAGAGCGGCTTACAAACTCCTTTCCCTTTTCCTCCCCACAAAAGACACCCTGTGAGCAGTGTTCCCTCTAAGCCGGGTTCGTGTGAGCCAGCTCAGTTTTTTAGCCTCCGGCTCACACATTTTGTCTCAACTCAGGAAAGATGGCTCCAGAGCAAACTAATGTATGCAGTAGCCAAATTGCTCGCTCACAACTTTAATTGCCAGTAGCTCACACAGTAACAATTTTGCTCACAAGACTCCACAGCTTAGAGGGAGCATTGCCTGTGAGGTAGGTGGGGCTGAGAGAGCTCTTTCAAGGACAGCTCTGACAGAACTATGGCTTGCCCAAGGTCATCCAGCAGCTGCAAGTGGAGGAGTGGGGAATCAAACCCGGTTCTCCCAGATTAGAGTCCGCGCACTTAACCACTACACCAAACTGGCTGGAGCCTAGGGAGGGCAGGGACCTCAGTGGGGTATAATGCTATAAAGCCCACCCTCCAAAACATCCATTTTCTCCAGGGGAACTGATCTCTGCAGTCAAGAGATGAGCTGTAATTCCAGGAAATCCTCAGGTTCCACCTGAGGCTGGCACCCCTACTTCATTTAATTCTCCAGTGACTGCTCCACCGAGTTCATATAATACTGTTACTTGGAACTGACATCCCAGTCTGAAGCCTCTTTGCTTACAAATCCTCAATTATTTGGGACTGCTTCACCCAATGATGAGTTTCTGACACCATTCTTGCCCAATTTATCATCCCACCAAGCCAAAGACAGCCCAGAATGGACTGTGGCCAACCAAACCAGACTTACTGCTGAACTGAGCCTAACCGATTTCCTAAAATGCTATTACTGGGGGGCGGTGTTCCCTCTAAGCTGAGTTAGTGTGAGCTAGCTCACAGTTTCTTAGCCCCTGGCTCAAAACCGATTGCATAAAATGCTATTACTGGGGGGATGGGGGGGACGGGGACCAGCTCTTAAATTGTGTGTGCGTGTATTTTTAAAAAAATCGCCTTCAATACTTCATCAATCACTAGTTGTTCCTACTTGAAAGAAGTATACAAAAAGTCCCACCACAAACAGGGTGGGTTTTCTGGGGGTGGAGGATCTTGGGAAGTAGTCGCTGAGCAGATACCTTGATATGACTCAAAAAGATCAGCTCGGGAAGCAAGTAACTGTTCAACGACAACATTTATATCACACCCTTTCTTCCATCATGGACTACGAAACAACAGACTTAAGATTTCTAGATGGTTTTAACAATCCTGGCTCTGGCCATATATCTGATTAGCTTTAGCAAGGCTGCTGTATCACATACCCTCAAACCCTGCCTTCAAACCTATCAATAAAATCTGAGCCATAATTTGGAGAATCCAGTTTAGTTAGAGTCCGCGCACTTAACCACTACACCAAACTGGCTCTCAAAAAGATCAGCTCAGATATGACTCAAAAAGATCAGCTCAGGAAGCAAGTAACTGTTCAACGACAACATTTATATCACATCCTTTCTTCCATCATGGACTACAAAACAACAGATTTAAGATTTCTAGATGGTTTTAACAATCCTGGCTCTGGCCATATATCTGCTTAGCTTTAGCAAGGCTGCTGTATCACATACCCTCAAACCCTGCCTTCGAACCTATCAATAAAATCTGAGCCATAATTTGGAGAATCCAGTTTAGGCTATTCTTTTTTAAAAAATAGTTTGGGATCAGATTCCTCAATGGTTTCTAATCCAAGAATGGTGCCAGGGCTCTTTTTGTAGCCAATCCTCCAAGAGCTTACAGAGTTCTTCTTACAGGAGCTACTGTAAGTTCTTGGAGGATTGGCTACATTAGGGGTGTGTCGCTTAATATGCAAATGAGTACTTGCTACAAAAAGAGCCCTGAGACCCATATCAGCCTTTTCAGTCATGGCACCAAAATTATGGAATCTCACCCCAAGAGATATTCACCTGCCACCACCTATCACTGTCCTCCACCTTTGCCCAATTTATTCTTCTTCCCTCGGTACATTTGGAAGGCAGATATTGTGGCGTACCATACCAGGAAGGTATATGTATATGTGCTTCTGGAAGTGGGGAGGTTCAAATTGTTGGGCATGTTTTACTGCATTGCCCTTTTCATGACAATCTTAGATATGCTTCTTTTACTCCTGTCTTCCAAAAAAAAACTCTTGGTAGATCAGAGGAATTGTATACTTCCCTCCTTCTCTCAGACCACAAATCTTGGGTTACACAGACAGAGTCACCAGATTTTGTGCAGCTGACAGAGTCTGCCAGGAAGGGGCTGTGGGTCAGTGGAAGAGCCTATGCCACTGGAAACGCGATCAGACGCCCGTCCTTGCCCCGCGCTTTCCCGAAACTAGTACCTCGGAGGTACTAGTTTTTTACCCCGCATCTTTGGTGGGAAACCTCGGTTAAGCCACGGGAGCTCTACACTTCCCAGATGTGGCGGTGTGATCGCGCCCGGAAAATCCGCCTATCTTCTCTCTGTAGTGTGGCTAATGCTCCGTGTGACCACAGCCGTTGTTAATCTTTTAGGTGCTCTTGCTCTTTTCTACTGCTACAGACAGACAAACACAGCTACCCATCTTGATCTTTGTAGCTGATTTTGTTCCCTCCTGGGGCTTAAAGCAGCCATGGGAAGGGGAGAGGGCTATTGTGGATGAGCGAAACGGCATAGGAGGGAAGAGCCCAGACCTTCCTTCCTATCTTATCACAAATCTATACCCAGGCCCATATAACTGTCTTTTCAGACCTCCAGCATCGCGTGTGGTTTGGTCCTCGGAACGATCGCCAAAGAAACCCACTTAAAACTCTCCAAATGACATGTAAAATTGGTTTCACGTGCTACCCGATGCAACTTCATTTCTCTAAACAACTGTCTGGACCATCAGAAGTGTGGATAAATGAGTTCCCACATCAACAGACAGTCATGTAGGAACACACGCTGAAACCAAAAATAAAGGACTTCCAGATTGTATTGCTTTAAACTGATAGAACTGGATAGCACCAATGCACGGTAATAAACTGATTATGCCTCTAATCAATGGATATTTGTATAAGTGCCAGGCATAAGGCATAAGTGAGTCCATGTGTTAATCAGAAGGCAAGCGTTTGCTGCAGACGGCCTCCATGTGAGGAGAGGGAGAGAGTTCTCTTTCGCTTCAGGATATAAAACAAAACATCCCCCAACTGGACTGGAACAGTCTTTACCAAAGATGAACATATCAACTATCTATTTAACTAGCGGATTTGCTCCTTTTTCTAAAGGCTTGGGACAAGGAGCCCTTTTTCCGAAAACATCTTCTATCCCATTATAAAGTTCTATTAGTTGGGTTGGGAAAATTCTGGATATTTGGGAGGTGAAGCCTGTGGAGGACAGGGAGGAGGAGGAGGAGGAGGAGGAGGAGGAGGAG
>NW_015168057.1:798113-806381 GCF_001447785.1 Gekko japonicus
AAGAAGAGGAGATTGGATTTATACCCCGTCCTTCACTTGGAGTCTCAGAGCGGCTTACAAACTCCTTTCCCTTCCCCTCCCCACAACAGACACCCTGTGAGGTGGGTGGGGCTGAGAGAACTCTGACACAAACTGCTCTTTTTCAAGGACAGCTGTGCCAGAGCTTGTGACTGACCCAAGGTCACATCAGCAGGTGCAAGTGGAGGAGTGGGGAATCAAACCCGGTTCTCCCAGATTAGAGTCCGCACACGTAACCACTACACCAAACTGGAGGAGGAGGAGGAAGAGGAGGAGGATTTACACCCCCACCCTTCAGAGCCTTCCCTTCCTCTCCACACAACAGACACCCTGTGAGATAGGTGGAGCTGAGAGAGTTCTGTGATTGGCCCAAGGGCACCCAGCAGGCTTCATGCAGAGAAGGAGTGGTGAATCAAACCCAGTTCTCCAGATTAGAGTCCACCACTCTTAAGCACGACACAAAGCTGTTTCTCTTGAGGCCAGGGAGGGACCCCAGTGGGAGATAGTGCCATGGAGTTCACCCTCCAAAGCAGACCTTTTTCCCCAGGGAAACTGATCTCTGTAGTCTGGAGATCAGTCACATTTCTGGGAGATCTCCAGGTCCCACCTGAGGGTTGGTAACCCTTACCAAGGTCCAGTCAACACCCCTTCAAAGGTGTTAAGTCGCTCACTTAACAAAGCAGTCAGAGAGTGATTCGGCAAGAACACAACTTTATTCTTCAGAACGCACACAACTCTAACACGGATCAACATCTGATAGCCAGAACAGCTTTAACATTGCAGCTGTCCTGCTTTTAAACATTCCCGGCTAATATAGCCACGCCCACTGTACACATAACAACCAATGCGGTTGAAGTCATAAGGACCAATCATGGATGTTCCCGCTCAGGGAGCTTGCTGCACGGTGATTGGCTAAGTGCTTCCTGGGCTAGCAATATGATTGGTTGTATTTGCATCCCAGCCCAGGACGAAGCTTAACATAGCTTTTCAATGGGGAGGTTCACAATAACACATGTATTCAGTTGGCATCACATAGAATACATTACAAAAGGAGCTTTAAAAAGTAGGAACACCGGTGTCATTACACTGAAATCTGAAATCCTGACGCTCTCACAGTGGCCTTCTCCCACAGGAAGGGTTGGGCCAGTTAGCGAAATACTTTTGGACCACAGGATGTTTGGCGTTTATTATCTTCGGTGACTAAGTGAGTGAGTCAGGGGCGTATTTGTGTGAGCGGGCACGAGAGAGAGAGAGAGGGAAAAAACCTCTGCTACATATAAAGCTATTTTAAAAAACTGGAAATAACCTCAGAGTTTTCTCAGTCAACCCCAGACGCTGGCAAGTCTCGGAGTTTAGGAGTTTCATAATTGTGGGGCAGACAGAGGGTGGGGCAATCTCAAACAGAGGAGAGAACAGAACGCAAAGGCCTGTTCTCGGAGCCGAGCCTCTGACCTCAGCTGTACTTACAACCAATGCTGATCACAAAAGGACACTCTGCAAAGACTCAGAGACACTCGGCTCTTAACTGCTGTCCTTTTTGCCACACTTCCAACAGCTTAATGCACTGCATGTACACTACCATCTCATCATTTCCACAACAACCCTCAAAGGTAGGACGGTATTGTGGTAGGAGGGGCTGAGAGCTTCTCAGCAAAAGCCACCTAGTGGCAAACACAAGATCCAAATGAGGGACCGCCTCTGTCTCTTTAGCTGCTATGCCAAACCAGCTCTGCCTTACACCTCCCGTTTTCCAGGGGCCAAATACAGATGACGCTCATCCTGGTCTCAGCCTTTCGACTACTGCCAGGGGTGTAATGATCGCACAGTAAAGGAAGGCTTCGTTTAGTTGCACGCTTTAAAATGTGCAGGGCTTTCTTTTATGTTTTAACATAGCTTTTTATAATGTTTTATGTAGGTATTTTCTTATACTTTTACGAGGTTGTTAACCGGCTTGAGCCGTTGTGGGTAGGACAGGGTTATAAATCTATGGTTAGATAAATAAATACCACATGGGAAGTTGATGATACAGATGCCAGGAAGCTGTGCTAAGGAGACTCTGGGTCAGGGGAGGAAGACGTTCTTTACTCTCCAAAAATCGCGTCAGATTATGGACCAAACTGCCCCGGGTTCCGGAGTTTCTTTTGACAATAAGTTCCCGCTCCGTGGAATCTCAGAGCATCTCCAAATGCGAGTTCTTCTGACAGCCGGCAGCCATCCCCGTCCATGTGTCATGTTAGCACAACCACACCAACAAATAAACCTGTGCCGCTTCCTTATAATCACATTCACACAATATTTTACTGGCGGGTGCTCCTTTTATGTTTCAAAGCCAGCCAAGATCGTATTACACTAAATGGATGCTCCACAGATTCTCGGTAGGGAAGCAAATAGCCCCACCATGCTTTCCCCTTCAATGAAGTGTGTGATGCCTCTCGGGATATATCCCTTCACTGCTAGTTCAGGACATCAAAGTGTGCCAGGCATATGGAGCATACTTGGCGTGGCTGGGCGCCTTTGGGTGCCACAAGGGACATGGCTCAATGCACCCTGTAAGCTGGGGAGTCCTGTGAGCAAAAATTCTACTTTGTGAGCTATTGGCATAAAAGTTGTGAGCAAGTGATTTGGCTACGGTGTAAATGAATGTGCTCTGGAGCCCTCCTTTCTGAGCTAAGACCAAAAAACCACATGAGCCGGAGGCTAAAAAACTGTGAGCTAGCTCACAGTAACTCAGCTTAGAGGGAACACTGGACGTGAGAAGCGAGCGACAGGCGAGTTGAGGCATTCGGTGCAGCACAGGATCAGACCCACATCCCTGTTTGCTTCTCCAGTAATAATACCATAGCCTATTTCCTAGTGCAGAAGATTAGAGCAAAATACACACCTGGGCTGTGTAGGTACCACAACATACTTTACAGGGAAACACCCTCTCTCTTTGGATGTTTGAAGAACTTGTTTAGCCCCATGCACACCAGGTAATCCACCACCGACCAGTGCTTGCACAAGCCTTTCCCAAACTTCCATTCCCCCGTCAGAATGTAGAGGGGGGATGCAAAATCCACCTGTAGACACAGAGAGGCAAAACAGCCATCCGCCAGATCTTCCCAGCCTACGCACAGCTATGATGCAAAGGTATTGGCATATGTGCAACGTTTCCTCTGCAGACATTAAGTTCAGGTTCGGTACAGTTTTGTGCCCTCTGCCAGCATTTGTACGTTTGAACTGACTTTTTAATCTAAACAGTGTCAGTATTTAGCCATACCCCGTGTACAGGGATAGATACCTTAAGCTCAGATACAAGCCAGTGTCTTCTCTTGTGCAAACAACATTTGAAATGGGTGTGCTCAAAGTGGATGGCCACCATGGACATTGGTGCTTCAGATAGAGATTGCAGTAGAACAACATCACTTTTTCCCCCATTAAAAAAAATCCTCAGGGACTCTCTGTGGCATGATTCTGTGTCCTCCACACTGTGTTTTTAACCATCACTATGCTACCAAGTTCCTTTTTTTAAGGAAGCCTTTGTTTCAAGATCCACAGAAGCGCAGGGATCTACCAAGCTCTTCTCACGGAGGCGAATCACCCAGTGCATCTTGGAAGTCCTCAATTTAACAAACAACAGAATAATAAGAAGAGATAACAATAATTATAGCCATAACTACTTAGCACTTATATCGTGCTTTGTGCGATGGGAGTGCTGAGCAGACATTAAGTAATTAGCCCTCACAACGCCCATGTGGGTTAGAGAAGTATAATTACCTGTATGCCACAGATGGAGAGAGAACACGGAGAGGTTACCTGGCTTGCAACAAATGCGGTATGATGCACACAAGCTGTCTGCACGGGGGAGAAACGAAAGCATCGAAATGCCTGAAGCCTGACCTTAAATAGGCCCATGTGTGAACAAGACTGGGTAACCGTCACTTGAATCACAGATACAGCTTCTGTGAATGAGCAGCAGAGCACAGAGCGCTCTGTTGACGGCACACACATGCTTTCCGTGCAGGCATTCCCAAGTTCCGTCTCTGGCATCTCCAGTTAAAGGACCTTAAACATAAGGAGCCGGGGAAGCCGTTTCTCTGTCTGAGATCTAAGGAAGCTGGTGGCAGTCAGAGCAGACATCAGCAGCCTAGACAGACCGAGAGGATGATTTGGTATTAGTCCGCTTCATATGTTCAATCAGGGGTCATTTCCTGCAGGAGCGCACAGGAGCGGAGCTCCGGCAGTAAGGAGCCCAGGGGGTGGGCACATGCAACAAGTCCCGCCCCCTGCTCCCAGCAGCCCCGGGCCACAAGGAGCAAGAAGCAGCCAGGTAAGTTGCAGAGCCCCCCCACACGCCGATAGCAATCCAAAACAGTCCAGTGGCACCTTTAAGGCCAAGGTGTATTCAGGTACAAGCTCTCCCTCCTCTGTGAGGGCAGATCCGCACACACACACACACCCTAGCTAGCAATCCAAAAGAGTCCAGTGGAGCCTGAGAGGTGGGTGTTGCCTTCTGACACACTTCCGCGGATGTCAGGGAGTGTGGCATATGCTAATGAGTTATGCTAATGAGCTCCTGCACCTATTTTTCTACTAAATGACCCCTGCGTTCAATCAAAGCTTTATTGTTTAATTTGATCAAGAGGGTTCCTCCCTCTTTACATCACTGCACCGTCAAACCTACTTAGGCACTGATCCAAAGGGGTCGAATCGAAGAGCTCCCCGCCCCAGCTGCTGCTTGAGAAGATCCCACTCCCGGTCCTGGAAAGGGAGGCCATATTCCCAAAATGCAGCAATACCCAGGGCGATTTCTTACTAGAGCTGCCTCGCAGCACAGACGCTGTTTGCCCCGACACAAACATGTCAATTTCACACCCGAAGCTCCGGGGCTATTTTGACTAGCGGCTTCCCCCGATTTCCTCCGCAGTTCCGTGATCCCGCAGCCTCGGGTGTGAAATTGACATGTTTGTATAGGGGCAAACGGCGCTGCGCTGTGAGGCAGCTCTAGTGAGAAATCGCCCCCAGTCTCCACCTGCCCCGGCAAACCCCCCCCCCCACACACAAACACATCTCAG
This sequence comes from Gekko japonicus, assembly GCF_001447785.1. Lineage (NCBI taxonomy): Eukaryota > Metazoa > Chordata > Lepidosauria > Squamata > Gekkonidae > Gekko > Gekko japonicus. Next base: position 803,186 of record NW_015168057.1, read on the forward strand.
TACTCATGTGCCTACGTACCCCTTGGGAACACCTTTCACTCTCCTACATGTTTCTGTCTCATAATTTAAGAACCTGGGCATTAAATTTTATATAGAGGATGGGATAAAATGCCTGGCTGCCTGCATGCCTCTCCATTCCAATAGACGGATGGGATATCACAAAATGGTGTAACAGCTGTGAGGGGAAGGATCAGTCACAGAATGTTGACTTCCAGTGCAGCTGTGACAGAGTGCTGGTTTGGTGAGGAACGATCCTCAGCTAGGTCTTCACTGTGTGCACTGGCAAAGATGTGGAAAGGAACTTGCCATCAGGGGTTCTATGAAATTTCTCATATCCCTGCTGGTTTATCTTGAAAATCTCTTGAATGAATCTAACTCATAAGCCTTTGTTTTCAAGTCACTTTTCTCTTTTCTCGCACTTCAATTTCCCCCCAAAATTATGAGTGTGTGTGCGTGCGTATAAAATCATGCACCAACTGTATTTGGGCATAAATGACATAAAAGAAAACAAGTGGATCGGGAAAAACCAGCAAAAGGCTCATGACAATAAGAGGCAAAGATGAAGGGAAATGAAAGAACGCATGTTCACACATCTCTATTCCACTCAGTGACTCTATTTAAGCAGCTGACCCCTTTCCTTCAAGGGGTCCACAATCATAATCTTTACAGTGCATATCAGACAGAAAGCCGTGACAGAAAGGGGGGTGAGGACGGCGAGTGGCCCGGGTCATGTATACCCCGCTGCCCAGCTGCCCAGCAATTGGTCCGGGAAGGGAGGGGAGGTGCCTACCTTCCCACCACTTGCCTGGCCCCACCCCCCGGCCTGACGACTGGCCAGCCTCGTCCCCTCCTTCGCCCGGGCCCCGCAAATGGCGGGCCTCGCCTACCCAGGCTCTTTCTGCTTCTTTTAAATGCCGACTTAGGCCGACTCCTGATTTAACCCTATCCAAACTGTGCACCCTACAAAATCAGTCCTATTGTAGCCTATTTTATCATACCGGTTTCCTATTCTTGGATCTATAAACATGATCCAGCTTCAGGACTGAAATGCAGCCCTGGAAGCTGAAATCTCAAATTTAAACTGGTGGGAGGCAAAGAGGTGCTTAACACCTTGTCATCCGGAAGTTTTCCTGCTCTAAAGACCCCACTGTAAGACACTGTTTTTCTATAGGGGAAAAGATACAGGGGCCCGTTTCTCTTGGGCCAGGAGACAACATTCAGTGGGAGATTAATCTCTTACCCTCATCCTTCAATTCGAGACTTCAGTTTCCCGTGATTGCTTTTTCTCTTAAAACTTGGGGCAAAATTCCTTGCAATTGAGTGTCATGTGTAATTTCGGCCCTCCGTTAACAAGAAAATTCCACAGGATAAAGGGACTTTCCCTCTTCTGGGGGGGAAAAAGCACAGCGGTGCCTTTATCTGAAATAAGTAGTCCTAGACATGCACACGTACACACATATAAAAGACTTCCTTTCGGCGGCATGCCTTGTATAGCGAGAAGGGTTAAATTTATGTTCCATTACAAGACCTCACCCCCCCCTTTCTTCTTCTCCTTTTTTCCTCCAAACCCCCCCCCCCATTCCTTTTGGTTTCATCTTCTCAGTAAAACACATAACTTAAAATGAAATCAAATATTAAAAATGACAGACTATATAAGTGCTGTGAGTAACTTCAGGTCACGGAGGGAGGGAAATGCAGGCAAGTTGTCAGGCACTATCTGTCAGAGTGAATTAGAAACAATCAACAGAGACTGAAAGGGAAGGTGATTGTTATTAAGCAGTGGGGCTGTGAGCAAGCTACCCAGATGTGGTCATGCATATAAAGAACAGGAAACAGCAGTTTAATTCAGGAAGCAGTGGCGAATGGGGCAGCATAAAGGATAAAAGTCTTTTGTCGCTAATAAGCTGGAAGTTACTTTGATAACAGCAGGGTGAGAGTCGAGAATAAAACACATTTTCCTTTCCCCACCATACACCATTAATATCACAGAAATGTGGTAGAAAGGAATGTGTGGCACACGTGAAGATTAGTTGCCGGGCCTCGCCATCAACAGCAACACAATGTCACAGCTCATATTATTAATTAGGAAAACCACGATTGGCTACGTCGCGGTGACAGGAGGGGGAGGGCCGTCCGCTCCTGTGCCTCGGCAGCATGTTCAAAAACTGGAACTCGGCACAACGCAAAAAAAAAGGGGGGGAAACCAGTCATAAGCGCATCATTGTTCCAAGAGGTGCACCGCTAAATGGTTTTTGTGCTTTTTCTCCACCCTTTTCTTAGCCCATGGGAAAGGTGAATAATTGGAAACAGTCTAAATATAATGAAGACCATTTATGTGGTGGCTAAAAATAATTTTACTTGCAGACAGGGCTTGATTTCAGATGGGGCGGGGAAGAAAAGGGAAATAAGAATTTTATTATAAGTAGGCATTTTGCAATTATCCGTCCGGGCCTCAATTGGGCAGCAGCTTTGCAAACAATGCCAAGATTACAGATTTTTAAAAAAATAATAATAATAAATTATTATTCTTCACCAGAATTTCCTCCAGAGGATGAATGGAATTAAATTGGGTTTTAGACATGATCAAAATATTCAAAGTATGAACTATAAAGCAAAATTCTACTGAACATCCAGGTAGCAATTCATGACCCAAATCAGCCACTGATTTGTGGATGCATTAAAATTATTGGCCCAGGCTAGCCCAATCTCATTAGATCGTGGAAGCTAAGCAGGGTCAGTCCTGGTTAGTACGAGGGAAGACCACCAAGGAAGTCCAAGGTTGCTACGCAAAGGCAGGCAATGGAAAACCGCCTCTGGCTGCGGTCACACGGAACATTAGCCACGCAAGAGAGATGGAAGACAGGCGGATTATCCGGGCGCGATCTCACCAGCACATCTGGGAAGCGTAGCGCTTCCATGGCACAATCGAGGCTTCCCGCCGAAAACGCGCAGCAAAAAACTAGTACCTTGGAGGTACTAGTTTCCGGAAACCGCGGGGCAAGGGCGGGCGTCTGATCGCGTTTCCGGTGGCATCCGGCGCCCACCCATGTCCCCTTGCGAAAAAGGGGTTTTCCCCCCCAAGTCTCCGTGGATGCGCACACGCACCCAACGGAGCATGTGCATTTGTCATGTACACAAAAAAAGAAAACCAGTTTGCCACACCGTGCGCTTCTTCGTTGCGCGCAGGCGTGTCCTG
>NW_015168057.1:806751-816751 GCF_001447785.1 Gekko japonicus
GTTTAATGGGAGGAGTAAACTGGGATGCAAGAATATGGTTTGGCATTATATTTAGTCTACTGCCTTTATGATACCAAACACAGAGAACACTCTACTATCAATTTCACAATTCGCATAATCTACCAGGGATGTCATCAGATCTTGGAAGCTAAGCAGGATCGGTACTTGGATGGGAGACCACCAAGGAAGGCTCTGCAGGTGGAAGCAATGGCAAATCACCTCTGCTTTGCCATGAAATCCCCTAGTTGGAATTGTCATGAATCAGTTGTGACTTGATGGCACAACCTATATACATATCATCTGCCAGATATCCATATATCAGAAGCATCAAATTTTAGGGGCTATCAGCTTCTGTATTTAATCATGTGAACCCTCATACTGGGATAAGCTGAGGCAAACTATATCCATTCCCAGGCATTACATATGTGCCAGAAACCTCACATGTTCTAAAACTGGAATATCGACATGTACATGTTACCTCTTTCCAACCAAATGTCAACTGTGTGTATCAGGGAAACTGCATGTGGTACATTCTGCCAATACGTGTGGTGAGACATAGCACCTGAAAAAAGCATCTTGTAACATCTCTATGGCCTGGATCCACCCATGTGCAAGCGGAAAATAACAGTGCAGTTCCTCCTGTGCAGGATCTTGTACAACACCAAAAGCTTTCCTATCTTGATCAAACCGAAACAGCGATATTATAAGCCTGACTTAGCGCAAGCAACTACTGTGATCATTTTCTTGCGTTTCTGCTTGTGCAAGAGATCGAGCACAATGAGTAATTCTGCACTGCACCCAACCCAATGTATCCACAGCACCCAAATGTTCTTTGATCTTACTCCTATGTGTTAATTTACTTAGGGTTTTCCCCATTTCTCCTTTTTCAGTGTCACAGCTCAATACGGGGGCGGGGAAGGGGAGAACGGAGCAATAATACCAACAAGCATGCCCTCAAACACGTTAAGAAAACTTTTGCCTCACCAATGAGCCACTGCAAACAAGAGCTTCGAGTCCAGACATCTCTTAATTTAAACATCAAGCACTAGCACTCTTGGGTATCCATGGGAATTTTCTGGCACGGAACAAAAAGGTATTTTGTCTTTGCAACAGGACGACAATTAAATTCCTAGCTTCCCTAGTCCTGGCAAAGCCTAACAGTCGCCCAGTGGCTACAAGCATTTACTGGATGATCAAACTTCCAAGAACTTAGCCTGTGGGACTGCAACCACCCTACAGAACAGCTATACGTACACAAGTAAGTACAATTTTCTATGATGAGACAGACAAGAAGGAGACAAGGATTCTCTCTGCCCCAGCCAATCTGCAGGTTGTGTCTAACCTCTCGGACTTCCCGCGTGGCCTCTGTGCAAAATTCACAGTGTTTCTTGCTACCCTATTTGTAAAGAATACCAATGAGACTACCACGGCCGTGTCATTCTTTGACAAACACAAATCCACAGATGATGGGACACATCAATAGGCTAAGGAGAAGGCTGGCAACGGGAAGGGGGGGACTAAAAAAGAGAAAAGAAAAAAATGGAGCACGTTCACACATCAGTCTGATTTGAAACCTAGAGGAGAGGCGCCATTCAGATTGCAAATTAACTGTATAAATATTTTTAATATACTTTAAAATGCACGCGCTCAATGATTCGTGCCAAGTTTGTGTGCTGCCGACCACTTTCTTAACAGCAGCGACGTTTATACGGTCATAACCGAAGTTTTTTTAATTTAACACCCCATTAAGAGGAAGGAGAGGAAGGGGCAGTTACACCTTTGCTGCTGCTTCGAGTCTCTCTCTGTCTGGCTAAAGATTCCACAAGACAGCCTTCCGCTGATTTACTGCGCTGCCACCACAGACATAAGTCCTGCATCCTTCCCATCCCCCACCCACAGACATTCTCCAATGCAGGTGTGCAGGCACTGGTGTATTTCCTTAATGGCACATCACTCACTAACGTGCCGTAAATACTGGAGAAAAAAGAACAACACACAATGGCTATTTTAATAGCATTTTCATTAGCTTGATGCATTCTTGCCGAGTGAAAGCTAGGGTGTTACATTCCTACTACACTTTCAAAAGACAGACAGAATCAGATTTAGTTACCTGTTGTGGGCAACGTGGCTGTGAGCAGAAGACAGAAGGGGGGGGGGAGAGACAAACGGGACAGACATAGCTAAGGCCGTTCATCACATCCGACTCACCAGAAATTTACTGCCGTCTAAAGAAGGCTGGCAAAGTTCATAGGGATGCAGCACATACACCAAAAAGTTTGTTTTGGTAGAATCTTGGCAACCGTTTGTTTTGGCTGCCATGTTTGCAGATGCAGGCTCATAACAGAGATAGGGGGGAAATCCGTAAAGGAGAATCAAGGAATGCTGAGGACTCACGCTGGTCATTATCCCTAAAAATGCCCCCACTCGTGAGTATCTTTTTTCAGTCAGACTTCATTTCAGCTCTGGAACACGGTCGGAGAAAAGAAGTACACATTTTCTGAGGGATACTTTGTAGAAGAAAATCTCTTGCCCCATGAGTCTTTCTTGCCTGCATTAACATTCTCAGGCAAGAATGGGGTTGGGAATAGCCCCATCTGCCTTGTATTGGCTTGTTCTACTATTACAAGGCTGCGATCACACGCACCTTTAGATCCGACATAGGTGCGAATGCCCGATGGATCTAAAGGGAGCGATCAGACAGCAACATCTGGGAAGTGTCCCGCAGTCGTCGGCAACCCCACTTGCAGAAGCGGAGCTAAAAGGCACCGGGGAAAGTCCAGCTCTAATGGGTTCTGACAGGCCACGGACAGACTATCCCATCTGATCGCACAAGCATGCTCTCATGCTGTTGGGATGGTCTGATCATGCCATCCCAGCTTGGTGTTGTTTTTCCTCCCTCCTCTTTGCAGTATGCGCATCATTGTGTACTCCATAGGGGGCCCTCAGTGCGGAGGTGCCATTCATTATTTATGCGTGTAACGATTCCTTGTTTTTGGTGCGTGTGTGTCTCTTTAAAAGTTTGGTTGCATGGCTGTGGTAAGTAGACTAGAGTGGTTGAGAGAGGCAAGTGTGGTATGATTGGTGGTTGACAGAGAGGGGGAGGGGTTTTGGAAGTGAAAATTAGTGGATGAGTATGTATGTCAGTCAGGTTTTACGGTTACAGGTTTGACAGTTGAGCAGTTCAGTTAGTTCGGAGTGTGAAATGAGAGACAAGCAGTTCTGTGTTGAAGCAGTTATAAGCTGAAAGCTGAGTGTCTAGGGAACAGTAAAGTTTAAGTGAACAATAGTTAAAGGAAAGACTGAGTGACAGGCTAGAATGAAACAGTAAACGTATATGGCATTGAGATAAACAAGTGTTACAAAGTTACATGCAAAGATCCCTGACAGAGAGGGAGAAGATTGTGTGGGATACCAAAGCAATTGTTCAGTATTTACACATTACTAGTTACATTGTACTACCCTCTTATTTATGCTTATTTCAATAAATCCTCTTTCATTCAAGTATACCAGCTCTGAAATAAATACTTCCTCAGGACCACATAGTTCCTCGTAAGCCTTGAACTCAGTCTACCGAAATAGTAAGAACAACAGTAAAGTATAAAAGGTTTGGAAATCCTTAAATTTCCTGGTGGCAGCCGTATATACCCAGATAAACAGAATAAAAAGAGAACTTTTAAAGTGAAACCAGTCCTCCCTAATAAGAAGGGCGTCACAATGCGCATGGGAAACAAACGCCCCCCCCCCCCAAAAAAAAAGACACACCCGCCGTTGCGTCTGATCACACGATGGGCTAAACCCGCCACTACAAAGGAAGGTGTGATCTCACAAATGAGGGTCAAATTCCTCTGGAGGAAACAGCCTCGCTTCTCCTCCGCTTCAACTGGCACATGTGACCATGGCCCCCGTTTCACTTTTCAGACTGCACAGGTTGGATCTAGGTTAGTCACATGTGTTGGGCACAGGTCAGCCAAATGTGAATTCCCCAGTTCCTGTGTGCAAACTGCAGCACTGTACGCCCAGAGAAGGTGCTTCAGTCCCTACCATTTTCCTGACCTGAAACAGGAGAAGAGTCGATATTTGGCCTATCGGGGAAGGCCAGACGCAACACTTATTGGTTTCCCCAATAAGCCAAACAGTACCTCCCCAAAACTGTTTCAGGTCATGAGAATTACATCAAGGAGGGAAGAAGAAGTAGTAGTAGGAGGAGATTGGATTTATACCCCGCCCTTCACTACCTGAAGGAGTCCCAGAGCTTACAATCTCCTGCCCCTCCCCACAACAGACACTCTTTAAGGGAGGTGGGGCTGAGAGAGCTCGAGAGCTCTTTCGAGAACTGCTCATGAGGGAACAGTTCTGAGAGAACTGTGACTGACCAAAGGTTACGCCAGCAGCTGCATGTGGAGAAGTGGGGAATCAAAACCGGTTCTCCCAGATTAGAGTCCATGCTCCTGACCACTACAAAAAAACTGGTTGTAGGGAGGGAGGGCTGAAATCCTTTCCCCATGTGTGCTGCAGCTACAATATGGATTACGCAGACTTCATCCGGGACATGAGAAACTCAGGTCTCCATTAAGAGAGTCCAGCACAATACTCAATGGATACTTCACCTCTGACATGTTACCATCTTTCATCTTTAGTATCCTTCTGTAAAATGGGAATGACCACATCTTTCCGCATAGTTGCAATGAGGGTTCGTGGTGATTAAAATAATATTGCTGCCAATCAAAACCACATATAAGAAATGGAGGGAGACTCTAAATAGGGTCAGTCACTATTATGGAGGTTTCTATGTAGAAAAATACAGTTGAACTGTGAAAAACACGTCTCACGGGGCCAAGCGACTACAGAGGTATGGAAGGATCAAAGACGCAGGTCTGCAGGGTTGATAGATGGAATCACTGGGGGGCAGCCAAGAAAGGCACAATTCACACTCACCCCACTCATCTAGGCCTCATCATTACACTCATCATACTCATCACACTCATTTAGGTCCTTCAGCCGAGATGACGCTCAAAATGTCTGGGTTGGGTCCAGCCAGTTTTTTCACTCATTCTCACCCAATCTTCTCATTACTACAGCCTCCATCCCACATGGCTTTTTAACCTGTAGTTCCCAGAATCCCCAACACAGTCTTTTTGGGTGGTCAAATGGCATCCCTCCTTCCTTTTTCGCCATCAGAAAAATTGGTCAGATCCAACCTTAGTTATCTGCTGTCCGTTGGACAACATTTGGAAGAAATAAACGTGGTACTCAGAAAGCAGTGTGCGGGTGTTACCACAAATCCCTGCAAATTTCATCCCCTTACGTAATCGACCACACAGCAGTGACAACTTTGCAAGTAGGGGGGGAAAAAAAGAAAGATTTGATGCTTCTGCTTTTATATGTTATTATGGTACATGTAACATCTGCATTGTCAAGTTGCTTGTTAGTGAATAACACACTTATCACGTGGTTCAGACTACATAAACAAGGAGGTCAATTTTGTTTCAAACCTATATGAATATGATTCTGGAAGTGAATTAACTCCTGATTGAAAAGTTGCACATTTTCAGCTGGCTAATCACATTTTATTTCAGTACGCATAGAAAACATCGCAATGAAATTAGCTGTTTGTTTGCACATTTGGAGGGGGAAGATGTTTGTATCCTTAAACCCTGGGAAGGAGTTCAACAGGTGGCCAGGTAAAAGATCCGATGGGGGAGCGGATGTTACTGATTCAATGGCAAACTGCTCACTGCTTTAGGGTTGCTATTTTTTCTTCTGCTTTTTTCCTCCTAAGTGTAATATAATGAAACCTTTGATGCTTCTGTTTTGTCAGCATGAACTGATTGTTCTAAGCAAAGGGGATAAGTTATCAAGGACTGACAAAGCCCCTTCTGCACAAGCTTATCGGCTGAGGAAAAGATAAGGGTCGTTCAGCAGTCCTGACCCTGGTCAAACACATGGACCTCATCTCTTCCTCCTTCTGTAAAATGAAAATTTAAACATACACAGTGAAACGAAACTGAGTGGCAGCAAGGTCTGTGATCCAGTGGATAGAAAACTGAGTTTTGACTTGGGGGGAACTGGATCTGAGTTCTGTCCCTGCTATTATGGCTTTGGGCAAATCAGTCTGTCTCTCAGGCCTGGTTTTGACATGCAGCAGAATGAGGTAGCAGAGTGCTGAGGCCTAGGGCTGCAAAGTCCCCCCGGGGGGCGGAAATCCCCCCACCCCAGAGGCCCGTTCCCCGACGCCGGGGAATCGGACCCCGGGGGGAACCCCGCCCCAGCGTGCACGTCACAGGGAAGTGACGTCATGACGCCGGGCATGCTGGGGGCGGGGCCACGGCCATACAAGGGGAAACTCTATGGTTTTCCCTTGTATGGTCGTGGTCCCGCTCCCAGCATGCCCGGCGTCATGACGTCACTTCCCTGTGACGTGCAGCCCGGCGTCATGACGTCATTTCCCTGTGACGTGCATGCGGCACGCACGCCGGGATGCGAATGGGAGTCCCCCGCCGGCAGGGTATGTGCCACTTGGCAACCCTACTGAGGCCGTAGAGTAGCCGGAACCACTTAAGTCTGCAGAGGAGAGGTTATATTTCTCACAGTTCCTCTGCATGAATAAATATGAAAACAGCACAGCAATATCAAGGGCTAAGCTACAACCTGGCTACCCAATGTGCTAATGTTTTGTTTGTACTAACTTGCAGGAAGCTTTTTACATGGGTGAGTGGTGAAAACGGAACTCTCTCCCCACCTATAGTCTGATATGGTTCCGCCCACAGGAATCCTACCACCTCAAGCTGCTGAAGGCGTAGACCAGGCCTCAGCCTGAGTTACCAAAACGGTAGAGACCCATCTCACAGAGTTTATTCATAATCAAAGGTACTGAAAATTTAAAGTACTAGAGAACTGTTTGTATAGAATGAGTGTAGGGTTGCCAGGTCCCTTGGCCAAGTGAGCGGGGGATGGGAGGTGCACTTACCAGGAGGGAAGGAAGCAGCAGGAAATAAACATGGCATGCCTATGTCACTTTCAGGCGACATAGGCACATCAAGGGTTACACTCTGGTTTGTGGGCAAAACTCTATGACAGAATTGGCCTCAAACCATAGAGTTTTGGCCAAAAACCAGTGTCGCCCCCTGATGTCACCAATCTGCCTATGTCACTTCTGGGTGACATAGGGATGTTGTGTTTACTTTTGGTTTCTTGCCTGTTGGGGGGGTAATTTCCCCCCGTTCTGATAGCCTTGAACTGGGAGAGAGGCTCCAAACTGGGGGGTCACCCACCCCCAAATGGGGACTGTCAACCCTAAATGAGAGTAAGGACAGGGGGCACATTTCTTCTGGGAATAACACAAAGAGAAGTGCACCTAGTTCTATCATTCACATGGAGTAATAACAGCAAAGTCTCTCTCAGAGAAAGAGCAAACTTTCCCCATCCTCTTCACTAAGTAGACCCAATACATGTGGAAGGGGAAAGTTAAACTCAGAGTGCATGGTCTCCAGGGAAGTGGGTGGGCAGGGGTATTCTCTTTTTATAAAGTTCCCAATGTTTAAAAATGCAATGCGAAAATAATATATGGCATTTTAACAAGCTGGATGAGCGACACAAGTCTTTAAAAATATAGAAGTGGCTCAGTACAACACTTAGCTTTCTCCAACCACACATAATTCACACATTATGGAGGACACAGGTTGGATCTGGGATCCCCACGCTGTGTCCTGTGCAACAGTCACATGTGATCTGCAGATAGTTTCGGAGGTTAGCCGAGTTGGTCTGCAGCAGAACAGTTAGTTTCAAAGTCCAGTACCACCTCAGAGACCAACAAGATTGGGGGGAGGGATATGCCGTCAAGAGTCAAAGCTCCCTTCATCAGACAACAGACGTTGATTTGCAGGTTCTCATCAGTTTGCCCATGCATAGTACCCAGTTCAGATTGACGTATCTGAAGAAGGGGCTTTAAGTCTTCCCCCCATTTTCCTGAACTTAAAAAGTACAGGGGGGGCACCATGTGGTCAGCTGGGGAAACCCACATGTATAAATGTGGGTTTCCCCAGAGGGCCAAACACTGCACCTCCAGGACTGTTGCTGGTTGGGGAAATGACCAAGGGGCTTATGACCCTTCTCCAGAGATGCAAGTGACCTCTAAGGCCACAGCTATGCAATGAAATCAAACCATGAGGGCCTTCAAGCTTCCAAGTAGTTTTTCCTTATCTTTTTTAGAAGTATGGCTGGTTAAGGAAACAAGCAAAGGCAGTGCAGGGAAATATCCCTGTTTCTGGAATCACTCCTCATACCAGCCTACCGAATTCTCCCTATTTGCGCCCATAAAGATTCACAACGGGTGCATGGTTCACTCATCCCAACCTTGCTGCAGAACTGCTGCCACTAACATAAAAGCTAAACGTTAGAAGACTCTGAACTCTCCCGTGTGCATTTCGCCTCCCCAGAGGGTGAACCCACTCAGCAGCACATAATCTCTAAACCTTACGGGCGACGGTAGCAATTTCCCAGTTCGAGCAGATTGGTGGCTGAGATCCCTTGTTTGACATACTGTGGGGAGCTAAGCACTTCCCTTATTAAAGGACTGCCCTCCAAAACACAGTGTAGTTAAATAAACTGTTGCCACCGTAATTGTTCGGCAGCACACTGCTGATAATATTATGAATTGCCGCTAATGTCAGGTTAGTAAATTAATACGGGAGTATCATTTAGTGTTAATTCCAATGAGTTTCCTGAAGTTAAGTCTATGAAGAGGGATTAGTTTCCTTCTAGACAGAAATATGCCTAACAAGAAAGACTCAAACAGACAGAGTGGTGCGGAGCCTAAGTGTATCAAGTGATGTACAATGAACAGTTTTGAACTTCTGTGGCTTGTTCGCTGGAGAACCAATTCGGCAAGCCTTGACTCCTGCAAATAAGGCAGTAGGCTTCAGAATGATAATAGGCAAATGACAATTCTAGAATTAGGCAGCGTTCAATACTAGCCCCTTCTTCTCTTCTGACCACCTCAGAGACGTATCTCTGTTTTTCTAAGAAGTCCACTTTTCTAAGGATCAGGAGGACGCTGTCGTCTTAATGTTTATTAATACCCCTGCAATAAATTAGTAATAAACCGTAATTGATAGCAGCTTTTATCAACTTGGCGAGATTGTCATCAGAGGGTTCTCCACAGCAAAGATTTAAATGTTTCATTTTATTTTTAACTTTCCTTTTTTCTCTATTTCAGTAATGTCAAGCAAAGAGGTATGGTTTTACTATGTGAACGAATCATGGTGTAGAATAATTTATGACTTGGTCTCAGGCTTTCAGAAAAAGCTATTTCAAATCTTCACTTTGATTTGGTTGTATCAAAAAAAAAAAGCGCTACTCAAAATAACAGCAGAAGCTCTTCGGAAGGAGACTGGTGCCTCAAGGACAGCTAGACGTGCCCAAAATTCAAGCAACAAACAATGCAGTTTGGAATTAACCACAAATCTGCACGAATTAACGCACTGTGCGTAAGTCTGAATTTTCTTAGTAGTCAGGCCCTTTGAATTTTCTTAGTAGTCAGGCCCTTTGTACAGGAAAAAGAGGAGACACACACATATCAGCGAGTACAAACCAGTCCAAACGCCCTCATAGGTTGCGATCACACACACGAAATAATCCACTTTCCATCCACTTTCCAACTGGATTTTGACAGTTCACATAGTAAAATTCAGTTGGAAAGAGCACTGAAAGTAGATTGAAAGTGGATTATTTAGTGTGTGTGATTGCAGCCATACATTACCGCCAGAAACCCACTCTGCTCTTTGTTTCTTCCTAGAACACAACTGTTGATTTGTCAAACGATTTTCCTGAACCATTAAGGATTAGGTACTTACTTCTTGCTGCAAAGAAGCTAGGGTTGCCAGCTCAGGCTTGGAACACTCCTGGAGATTTGAGGGTAGCACTTGGGGAGGGTAAGGTTTGGGGAGGGTGGAGTTGGGGGGGGCAGCTTACTGAGGATGTGATGCTATAAAGCCCGCTTTCT
>NW_015168057.1:821751-843173 GCF_001447785.1 Gekko japonicus
GGTCCACCCTCGATAGGAATTCCTTCAAAAAGTTTAATGTGATAAAGTTGCATAAAAATGATCCTCAACTATCTGAATTATGCCTAAAGATACCAAACAGAGGCAGTCATTGCATTTGGATTTCAGTCCATTACTAATATGGCACAAAGAGCATCTGAGACTCTCTCCCATGTCCAACTATTGCTTTTGTTTCAACTCTCTAATCTAAGAGTACACATGCACAGAGAATGCTGACCTGTTTGCTCTCGCTGGAAATTCCCAAAACACAGAAGATGATGCTTGTTTTCATATCATACGAGAGCTGAAGTATCAGCTGGGTTCCCAGTAGGAGAACACATTTAAAAGAGTAGAAGCATGAACATCTTGGGGGGGGGGGTTAAAGCATGGGCTAGGGTTGTCTGGCCATGCCATACCCGGCCTGGCAACTGGTAGGAGTTTCAGGGACAGGGCAGGGAGGTGCAGCATCTTCTGCACCATGATGTCACTTCCTAGTAAAACCCAGAAGTGGAATCAAGTAGTTTGAGGAATCCCCAGAAACTCTACAGTAAAATCATAGTGTTTCCAGCAATTCCTAGAGCTACCCAACATCACTTCTAGGTCTTCCCAGGAAGTGATGTTGCAGTACACATGACACTGATGTGTTGTTGTTGTTGTTGTTTTTAATTAAGTAGGTTGAAGAACTTCTCCCAATGGGAAGATGTTTTCTTGTCCTCAGGGCCTCACAATCAATACATTTTTTAAAAACCCGTTCCGACCACCCTTTGAAGAAAAGATGAGGAGCACCACAATTCCCCATTCTACTGAAGATTGGATTTGTCCATGCTTTATGAAGGAGTGAAGATTTGAACTTCGATTCCTACACAGAAGCAGAACATTTTATCAGTCCTGTACTTCAAATGGGTTCTGTTGACGTGCTTCAACATAGTCATAGATGTTCTAGATTTATGAGACCCACATTTTTTTCTAGTTGCTTTAGTTCAGGACTTGTTACCCATCAGGAGAATGTTTCATTTGGTTTAAGAAAGATCCATGGAACCTTCTTTACTATACCTAGCTTAATAAACTGGTCATATATTTCATTCATATATTTCATTCCTGATTACTAGTTTCTAAGATTTTCAAGAATTGCCTGAACAGTGGTTAAAGTATCAGATAAGAGAAAGAAGAAGAGATTGGAGTTATACCCCGCCCTTCACTACCCGAAGGAGTCTCAGAGCGGCTTACAATCTCCTTTCCCTTCCCCTCCCCACAACAGACACCCTGTGAGGTAGGTGGGGCTGAGACAGCTCTGAAAAAACTCGTGACTGACCCAAGGTCACACCAGTAGCTGCATGTGGAGGATCTAGGAAACAAGGATCTAGGAAACCTAGGTTCAAATCCCCCCCCCTATGCCATAGAAGCTTGCTGGATGACCTTACACCAGTCACTCGTTGTCTCAGCCTAGCCTATTTCACAGGGTTGTTTCTGGGAGAATAAGATGGAGATAGGGAGGACAGTGCCATCAGTTGCTTTGGGCCCCCATTGTGGAGAACAGTAGGGTACAACTATTTGAACAAGAAGAATAATTGCTCCACCAAGAGTGGTTAGAATGTGGAGACCTGGGTTTATATCCTCGCTCTGCCACAAAGCTCACTGAATAATCTTCTCTGACAGTCAGTTTAGACAGGATACAAGGCGGAAGGGTGGGATAAAACATGTAGAGTTATAAGAGATTTAAATGTACTCTGGGCCAGTAGCTTCTAATCCTCAGTCCTTATACTGGAAGGAGGGGAAGACCTCTGTTAGTCTTTAGGGTACCGCAAGATCCCTGTGTGTTTTCGCTGCAATAAACAAAGAAGAAGAGGGGGTTATACCCCGCTTTTCTCTATCTTAAAGAGTCTCAAAGTGGCTTACAATCTCCTTCCCTTCCTCTCCCCACAACAGACACCCTGTGAAGTAGGTGGGGCTGAGAGAGCTCTGAGAGAACTGCAGTTGAGAGAACAGCTCTGAGAGAACGGTGACTGACCCAAGGTCACCCAGCTGGCTTCGCGTGGAAGAGGGGAGGGATCAAACTTGGTTCTCTAGATGAGACTCCACCGCTCTTAACCACGACACCATGCTGGCTCTCTAACATAACCATCCTTCGGGGATTTCAAAAAAAATATAACCAATGCCTAGGGCTTCTGCCACCGCCCCTGCCCCACTGCCCACACAGACCCCACAGAGCAATGACTCAACTGAACTCTCTGGAAAAGCCAAGCTTGTCCCTGGACCTATTGGCCTGTTAAAAAAATAATAATACTGGGCCGTAGACATCACCCCAATTGTAGACGACCCTCAGAGATGTTTTTGTGCGAGTTATTTCTGGTCTGAATACGCCAGCTAGCTTTGCTTTCTATCCATTGGGTTGCATTAAAGACCCATCTGCTATCAGAAATTTCACAACCATGAAGGTACTTACAGACCACAATAATAATAAAGCAGAACAGTTTAGGTAAAAGAGGCTGAGAATTAGCTCTACACGCTCTGACTTTTAGCTCTTAAAGAGACTTTTTTTCCGTCAATAGTACTTCCAAGGTATGTATTAATGGGGAGGAATCTTAGCTATACTACCGCTGTTCGAGTCAGTAGGAGCCGTGCAGCCAAAAACGAATGCACAGCTTTAAAGAAAAAACAACCAATACTTATTGCTCACGTACAGTGGACTTTTTTTCAGTCCTAAATATCTTACCCATTTTTTTACTGTTGTTTAGCTTCCACAGGAGGATTATTAGTTAGTTTTATGGCTTTAATTGCTTGCCAAATTTGACATTTACAAACCAAGTCCCTTTCCCACTTCTGCCGGTTTTAAAGCTGTGTTCGGGGTGGGGGGGGCTCATGTGCTGTATAAAACTTGACAACGAGCCTTGCAGGAGACTGTGGGCTAGCTAACTCAGGGCAATTCTGCATCTTGCATTCGCCCCACATTTTCTCAACTGGGAAGAAAATATGCAGCTCAAAGCCACATTCAAATACCCCAGGTGAAAAGTACTGGGTTCGCCGCATGGAGGACTCGGACGACAACATGCTTAGCACACGTTTATTGTACTTAACGCAGACAAATACTAACTCTAACGGCCCGACAGAGCCAACTATATACATATCCACCCAGCACCCCCCATTCCCATTGGAGGGTTTGAATGTCCTGCCAAAGTGGCTATTGGTTGGGGCTGGGGGATCCAGGATCCGAAGTTTCCATTGTTCTCGGATCCAAGCTCTTGCCTGTGCCACGGGCCCCTGGTGGCGGCCCGCGTACATAACACCAGGGCCAAGGCCATACTGACTGCAAAGTCACCCCCCCCCCGAATGGCCATAAAACGGCCATAAATCTATGCAGAAGGTACCATAAAATCCGATGATCAAAGGAAACGAAACCAGCATGCAATGCAGAGGGGAATTTCTGAAGCCAATGAAGAATCAGCCACAGTTGTAGTGGTTAGATCTGGATGGGAATTCCCTCTCTGATGAGGAAGCTTGTTGGGTGACTTGGGGGCTGTCATTCTCTCTCAGCCGTAACCTATCTCAGGGGTTCTTGCTGTGAGGGTGATATGGAAGAGATCAGGGTCAGTTCCAAGTTTTGAGGGGCAGAGACCCTTCCCCTCTTCTTCCCACCACCAGGCCCCCCACACATACCCTCCTTCTCTTCCCTCCATCCACATTCCTTGCACCTGCCTGTGTGTCTTTCCCTTGCTGCTTGTGAGCTCTCCCACTGCCCATGCGCAAAACGGCCAGCAGCTCTATTGCCACTGGTACTGGGCAGTGAGTATAGCTGGGAGCATGGTGGAACCCTAGCAAATAAGTGATTGTGACCACAAAGCCCTGGGCCCTGGCTGCTGCCCTACCCCTGGGTATCCTGACGCCAGCCCTGGAATAGAGATGTAGGGATGGGCTCGAACCAGGAAAATGGAGATTCGTCACGGTTCGTGATTTGTTTGGTCCCAAACCCATTTAAAGGGAATTTTCCCTTTAACCCATTTAAAGGGAATTTTCCCTTTAACCCATTTAAAGGGAACTTTCCCTTTAAACGGGTTTTGAATCTGCTGCTGTGCAGGAATGGAGGCCAAGCAGCAAATTCGGCACTTGACACCCACTCCTGCGCGACAAATACTTGCAAAAGCAACTTAAAGGGAATGCTTCTTTTAAATGGGTTTTGACAACAGGCGCCATACCGGAGTGGAGGCCAAGTAGTGAATTTTCTGCTTGGCCTCCACCCCCGCGTGGAGCCCGCTGTCAAAACCCATATCAAGGGAATGCTTGTAAGTGTGGGGAGCAAGAGGTATCGCTGAAATGGCTTGCATCTATTTTGGCCTAACAGGCTTCCACCCCCACCTCCCACCACGAACCATGAATCCCACAAGCCTCCAATATCATTTGATGGTCCTGGGAAGATTGTATAGGGATGGGCACAAACCAAGGCTTGCGAACCATGAATCGGGACCAGTTTGTGATTAATTTAAGCTTGTAATTCAGTTTGTGCCCATCCCTAGATAGAAGAACAATGAAACTCCCTGCTGTGGGAAGGAAGTGGGGTATAAATATCTAAATAGATACATATTTTGCATCCCTTCACAGGGACAGAGAGCTTCCAGGACCACGATATCCATGTCCTATGATGGTATTATCAGGACTCTTGTATATGTATATACTCTGCATGTCCCCAAAGGATTCCAAAAATTGCTCTTATTTCTCCACTGATTAGACTCTTGTAATCAATCATGATAGTTTAAGAATGTGTGAGCTGATCTATCCAAACAAATAAAAAAAGGCCGTTATGAAACCATTACATTCTTGCACTCACCAAGATTTTTAGCCTACAAGACCCAAGTTAAAGTCTGGATCAAAATAGAGTTCCAGATAGGTCTATATCAACACATGGCTGGCCTGAGAACATCTGATTTTCTGCAACACTGGTTAAACTAGAGAGTTGGGGATATGATCAGTGCCTGGCCAGGACAACTCCAAAAGCCACACATAAGCCACCCTGGCCTTTTTAAAGGAAAAGCTAAATATAAAAGCCTCATAAAGTTCAAACTTTACAGTAAATTCTTGGATGAATTTAGTCTCTGTCTGCTTGTGCAATACCGATCCCCCTTTTTTTCACAGCAGCCTTGCTGTAATATCATACGAACTTCCCCAAACACACTGGTCATTCTGAGAAGTCCTACTTGCTATGTGTTATATAGGAACTTTTAATCCACTTTTCTCTGCTCAGAGCAGCTCACGATATGAGAAAACAACAACAAAGCAGGGAAATACAGCAAATCTACATATCTTCAACATACTAATCCAGCGGAGAGAGGAAAAGGAGAAGATCGGGGGGGGGGGGAAGGGTCTCTCTACAGGTGCTCCACAGGTGCCCGATAGTGTCAAGGCATTTTCAGCAATGACTTTAGCCCTGTTAACATATTACGCTGAATGCACATTCAGCTTGCAGGTACATGCATACACCTGTTTGTTAGGAAAAGCCAAGGAGTGTTGACTTTACAAATGAAGTTGGGGACGGGTACCTGGAGAAATGAGGGGTTTCAATCACACATTCAGCTATACGTGAGTGGGATGTAACATTAAGATATCGTTAACACACTGATAAAGAAAAATCAAGGACACACTGATTGTCCATGTGTTGACTGTAACTCGTGAACAGGGCTATTGTGGTAATGCAGTCCCACCTCACTTGCGGCATACAGCAGGCAGCCAAAAAGGGCACTAATCTGGAGATCAAATTGGACAGGATAATATTCTAATTCATAGGCTGGTCTTCTGTGCCATGTAGTTGGTTGTGATGGGATACTTTAGGGGTAATATTGTGATATCAGCCACTCTGCCGACCTATGTTACATCAAAATCCAAAGTTACTATGGTCAAGGCAGCGACAATCCACATGCAATAGCCTCCCCTGTTCTGCTTAGCTCTGCCTTAGCAGCATCTATAGTCCACCAGAGCTGCTCCCTCACCCACCCACTTCCCTTGTTTGGTGTAGTCAGTTTGGTGTCGTGGTTAAGAGCAGCGGATTCTAATCTGGGAGAACCAGGTTTGATTTCCCCACTCCTCCACATGCAGCCAGCTGGGTGACCTTGGATCAGTCACAGTTCTCTCAGAGCTGTTCCCTCAAGAGCAGTTCTCTCAGAGCTCTCTCAGCCCCACCCACCTCAGAGGGTGTCTGTTGTGGGGAGAGAACGGGAAGGTGACTGTAAGCCACTCTGAGACTCCGAGCGAAGGGCGGTGTATAAATCCAGCTCCTCTTCCTCTTCTTCCTCTTCTTCTGTCACACCATGCAGCTACGCATAATCTGGAATTCCATCCAATTCATTAAATTGTTTAGCCGGTGCCTCTAAAGCAGGGGTGTCGAACATAAGGCCCGGGGGCTGGATTCAGCCCATCCAGGGCTCTTATGCGGCCCGCAAGCAACTGATGCAAGGAAGTGTTGGGGGGGAGTGGGTGGAGCCACTCCATTGTGGCTTCAGCATGGCAGAACAACCTCATCTACAGCAGTCCAGCATCGTGGGAGCATCTGCCCAGCACTGCACTGCTACCTCTCCAGTCCACCTATGTGGGTTTTCCTCTGCACCCCCCTCCCAGCCCATGGGGCCTTGCAGCGAGGATACACCAACTCAGCCAGGAAGTCGTAAATCAAGACCAGCGCCAGGAGGACGTCACCCGCAGACAACAGAAAAACAACTCGCTACAAAGGGTGCCTGGTAGGTTAGTCACACCCCCCCCTTGTATGTGGCCCTAGGTTAGGACTTGTATGGATTAAATATGTGAACCACTCAGAGCTCAGGGGGTGAACGGTATACAAATGGAAGGATAAATAAATAAATCTTACCACCTGCTGTCCTTTATACAGTTTCTATCTCCGCTACCTGGCATTACGTTTTATGGCACACATGGCCCAGCTCGACACAGTGACATTTAAGTCAGATCCGGCCCTCGTAACAAATGAGTTTGACACCCCTGCTCTAAAGGGTTTTTACTTATTGATATTGTATGCATTGATACTGTATTGATTGTACTGAGTTTGTTTTTTTTGTGAACTGTACTCTATTTTAAATCTTTATTTTGCCCTAAGAATGTTGTAACCCACCCTGAGCCTGCCATGCAGGGCTAAAAGTCAAATGAAATAAATATAGAAATAATTGGGGCTAGCAGGGTAAGGAGCAATAACGGATACATACCACCGGGGGGGGGGGGTTTGTAGAAAAAGCCCAGCATGAACTCATTAGCATATTAGGCCACACACCTGACAGCACAGCTCATTGGCATATTAGGCCACACCCCCATGTTACCAGAAGTGTGGTCATCCAGCCACACCCACCTTTTGCTCCTTATTCTGTTTACCTTGTTTGTTGTCAAAACCCAGGGCTTTTTTTGTAGCAGGAACTCCTTTGCATGTTAGGCCACACACCCCTAGTGTAGCCAGTCCGAATGAGTTTCTGCTGTTGGGTGTGGCCTATTATGCTAATGAGTCCCTGCTGGGTGTGGCCAACTCAGGAGCCAGCCGGAACTCCGTTCCTGTGCGTTCCTGCCCAAAAATAGCCCTGCATACTACTCTTGTCTCCCATCATTTACGGAACCTCACACTCACACACTGTTGTGAGCAACAAGTGCTACTCCAAGAACCTGAGAGAACAGGAAAGCTATCTCTATCTGGGCCCGTTCTGCTGTGACTCATGTTGCCTTTGGAGAACTACTGAGAAGTGGGGCTTGCAAAGCAAGTATATTACCTTTCCTTTGGACTGTGGAGCTGCCCTTAACATTGAGAGCCAGTGTGGTGTAGCGGTTAGAACTTCGGACTACGATCTGAGAGACCCGGGGTTCAAATCCCCACTCTGCCACAGAGTCCTGCTGGGTGACTTTGGGCCCACGCGCTCAGCCTAATCTGCCTCTCAGGGTTGTTGTGAGGATAAAATGGAGGAGAAAAGAACAATATAAACCTCTCCGGGTCCCGACTGGGGAGAAATGCAGGGCAAATGAATAAACAAGCACACACACAATTATTTAATTGATATTTCTTGTGAAGGAACTCACTGCTTCAATACTTTTGAGATGAACTAACTTGGCTCTCCAAGATCTGTCTGCTATGGTTCTAAATTCAGGAAAATTGTAGATTTTTTTACTGCTAGTCCTTTCTGAGTTCCCTATGACCACAGCTTATTGCATCCGGTTGTTATTTTTTTCCATTAAAAGTTTTTAATAAACTATGTGGCTTCCCATCCATACTCAACTCTCTTCTGGCTGGTTCTAACCCTCAGGTGTTTTCTAGGCCAACTCTGGCTGCCAACTACATCCCATTTACTTTGGAGCCAGACTACTGGAATCAATAGTTCAGTTCCAGAAGGAATGAGTTGTGGATTGTGGCCTTTGCAATTTTAAATATAAATCTACTAATAAATCCTCCAAAATCCACCAGCAGAAGACACTCATTACAGACACCCGAAAAATCTGTAGTGATGTTGCTTATGACACCACAATTTTTATTAAAACAAGCAGCATACACAAACAAAACAGAACTAGAGTGTTTGTTATTGGTTTCCAAATAAGCTTCCGGTAAGATGGCTAAAATTTGATCATAAGCTAAGGGAAAAGTTCTTTTTTACTGTCAGGGAGGGGTAAAAAGTATTGTTCGCATAAAATGTCTCATCGCTCAAAGAAAGGCAATTCATTGTTCACTTTCACAGACACAAAGGGGCCGTTGTCCTTCTCACACTAAAATATCTTACTGCTCATTTTCAAAACATAAATGACCAAAAATAAAAACACTCCAGTGACTCTAAATCATATTACTTTATGCTTAACCAAATTTCCTTTTCATGTTGTGGCAGAAAGTGCCGCCTCTGACCTGCAGGCCCTATTTCACCCTGCCCTCCTAGGTGTTTCTCAACACCTAGAGAGGCTTTTTGCTGCCACCACCTGACCTTTATAAAGAATTGACCACTGGGAGGGTCAGGGCTCCCAGCTTCTCTTCCCACTTCTGAGGCCTTGCCTCGGTGCCTCCCACTGCCTAGCACCTGGTTACCATGAGGACAGTTTACTGCCTTGCACGCCATTGGAGGAATAGTCACTTGCCAACTGCCTGCCTTCCCCCTGGAGCTCCTTTTAAAATAGCATGTCTGAGATGGTGGAGGTCTATGTGGTACAGAGAACCACTGCCAGCATCAAAAGTTATAAAGTATTTATTAAAAAGGAAATGTTTACAAGCATCCTTTTCGCACAGCACCAGATTGAGTAAGGGATTCAAAAGAAATGCATAAAATGCAATCCTCTGTTTCTTTCTATATACATGCCCTATCATATGGTAAAATATAGGATAGGCTCCTTTAGCTTAGGAATTTACAGATCTCAACAGAGTTGTCATTACCTTGAACCTTGCTCCTGGTCTTTATGCAAGCACATGGTCAATGGCTGACTTCCCAGTGGAGAGGTCTGTGTGTCTTCATGGATTCAACACCCAAGGAGGGGAGACATTCTACCTGTTGCAAGGAGTTTTTATCACCTCTCTTTACCCCACCTCCTGACCAGGTCAGGCCAGGTATAGAGGCTTTTCCTGGAGATCTCCAGGAATCTCCTTCCTGGAGACTCTCTAGCCTTTAACACCTTCAAATCTCTGTTTCCTGCTTGGGGAAGGGGGCGAGCTTGACCCAATCCCTTATCTCTCCTACCAGATCTATTAGCATTTGTATGAAAGTGAGTGAAGGTACACCTGGGAAGGAAATGAAATGAACCCCCCCTGCCTGTTACCTGCCCGGGGGGGGTTGTTAAAATGCACAGTGGAGGTGTTGCTTATTTTAAACCTCCCAGGAAAAAATGCATTTATTCACACATGTACATCAATTTATTGCTTCCCTTTACCATATGAATGGTTCTTCAATAACATTTCTTCTAAATCCATTGAAGTCCTGCTGCTCCTGAAGGATAGAGGTCCCCAAGGAAAAGCAGGAGGGGGCTTTGCAGTGGGAAGTCGGAATAGGTGGAAATTGCCAATTTAGTGTGGATCCAACCCATGATCAGGGCTACCCTAGGTTGTTTCAAAGGCAACTGAGACTCAATGTTCTTATCCCATAATATCTGTCCTCTCTACCAAGCTGAGATACTATGAGATATTTCAGCTACAGTCCCTTGGTTTCTTTCTTGGAGCTTTCACCAAGATCACTTTGGGTTTACAGATGTGACAATTAAGATGGGACATACCAGAGATAACATCTCACCATGGTTTACATAATAGTTACTAATATTTGGATTAAGAGACCAAGTTTCCAAATTTAGTGAGTATTTAAATCTCATTCAACTAACTTCACCTACTGTGAGCACAGAATCACACTGGAGACTGATCAAAGTCAGGGGGTTGTTACACGCAGAGAAATGGACATCCTGCCATTCTTTGTTGTCCTAATGATGATCTCTTAAATCACATCTGGTTTGAACCCCCACATCCTGCTTCCCCTTAATATAAATAATAACAATATTTTTAAAGAGTGGTCTGATGAGACAGAGATACAATTTTCCTCACCCTGCAGGCACCTGCCGTGAATCATCGGCTTGCCATGTTTACCACTGTGAACTGCGTACATGTGCAAAGTGTCATCAAGTCACACCCAACTTATGGCAACTCCTTATGGGGGTTTCAAGGGATGAGATGTTGAGAGGTGGCTTGCCCTTGACCTCCCCTGCATAGTGACCCTGGAATTCCTTGGTGGTCTCCCATCCAAATACTAATTATGGCCAACCCTGGTTATCTTCTGAGAGCTGATGAGATTGGGATAGCCTGGGCCATCTAAGCCAAGGCACCATTGTGAACTACCCCTTGGCAAGTGGTCATCTGTTTTCATCCTTTCCCCTCAAAATAACTGATGGCAAGCCAACCACCCCTTCCATTTTACAGGCGGGACTGATTCCAACCAGATATTCCACTAGTGGGAAAGGGACCATCAAAAAGGCTATGCTGGTGACTGTATGGACAATAATCACATTGGATGGGGGATGTAATAAGGAAACAAATTAGATGAGACTGGAAGGGGAAAAAACTGGCTCTACCCAACCCAACAGTGCTTAAGAGATAGCATTTAAGGGCACACAAACATGGCCCTCCCAGATCTATGTCGAACATACCCTCTACCAGGTCCCGCCATCTTTCTTGCATCTAATACATTTCTCTTTGTGGACATTTTCAGATCTTGAGAGAGAGAGAGAGAATGTTTTCAGAGGAGAATAAAAATGAATTCTCTGTGTAACTGCTTACGGTAAATGAATTGTTATAGAATGCAACAATCCCTATTCTTATGATACAGGCAAATCAGAAGCGGGTGACACCTTTGTTCACATCCTCTGCAAATACCTTGATGCCTGTCAGTTAATTCGGGGTAATAGTGCAGTACAGTAGGGATATCAAGAGTTCCCCCATTTTTAAAGCCAACCAGTTAAAACTAGATTAATTGGATGACAACGGAGGAAGAAAAAAATGTAAATAAAATAAATGCTTAGTTACATGGACAATTTCACAAGCAGCATGCTACAATTTTTTTACACATAAGATTACTAACAAAATGGCTGTGTTCAAGATCAGGAAAGATAAACACTTTTTTTCATTAAAAATAAAGCGGTAGAGTAATTTGATTACAGCTACAATCAGATACTACATTCTGGAGGAGAACAATGTCTTTGAAACTACACAACTCTCTGGCTACAGAACTGTGATTTGCACATTTAGAATGATAAATTTAAAGCTATCAATAGTAAATCAATTGCAGGTATAGCAGATAAAACTGGAATAATTCATCATATCGCTATATTGAAAATACAGAGAGGACAGGGAGGTAATGAAAGTCTTTGACTGTAATTTGAAATCTGGTTTTAGGTTTTTCAAGGGCAATCTTTTCCGCAGAAGTTGAACATACACATTAAAAGCCATCCATCAGCCACATATGATCCAAATATACTAATGATTTTTATTGGTCAGATCTTGAAAGAGAGGTTTATTTTAATGGAGTATGCATTAATTAACCCAGCATGTATTATCTCACAGTATATCTGGCCAAAAACTTTCATTTACACATGTTTATTGTGAAATGTTTGCATTCCCAACATTTGAAGCCCACACACAGATTATTTCATACTTCTCTTCTGAGCACTTAACAAAAGTTAAAAGAAGTTATTGTTTTTGATTAATGCATTGGGAAAAAAAAGTTTCAAAAACCAGATGCTCAGAAGAAACACATTCTTCATTAAAACATTGAAGCGGCATTCATATGAAAATGAAGCACTTAAAACAGAAGTTATGCAGGACTGATTTTTGATCGCTTGAGGTATTCCACAGAGAATGAACTTTGTCAACTTCTCCACAGGACTCACATTAGTGTTTTGGTATTATTTTTCAAACAATATAGCAACGGATTTAACTTTATCAATTCTTTAGAAAATGAAAACCACAGCAGATACACAGATATGCAGGGTGGTGTGTTACAGATGGGAGTTCTAAGGCTGTGGTTGTCATCTTTTGATTAAGAAAAGGAAATGATTTCACTAAAAAGACATCCCTCTTGTGTTGTTTTGTTATAACTGAGTTTGTACTTTCCACCGTACTGGACATATTTATTGAGTCTCATAAGTTACTTCACGGTTACCAACATCAGTGTAATCTCAACAAACTATCTTTTTTCTTGCCAATTATCTAAATATCATAACTATAAAATATCTTAAAACATTCTCTGTCGTGTAAACATCTTAGCTACAAAGTCTTAAGTGTAAACAGTACGCGGCATCAGAACAATTTTAAGCGATGTTATATAAGAAAAAAAGGCCCCTGCTCTTAAAAACTAAACAAAAATGTAAAGCTTCCATCTGGTTTATGATTTTTCCACTGCATAACTGCTGCTGTGTGCCAGTTTGTTGAACCATGGCTTGCTAAAGACAATGCTGGGGTCACAAAAAGAGGGAAAACTCACAAAGAACAGGACTTTAATGGCTGATTTTTTTCCCTCCCCGTTTCACTCCCGTTGCCCTGATGTGGCTCAAACGGAATTAAGAGAAGAGCATGGAAAAGACAGAATATTTTTTTTTAAGAATGTTTTTTTTCCAGGCAGTCTGTTCAAAAGAGAACCATTTGCACAAAGATTAATGTTTTGCAAAAGGTGTCATTTAAGCAATTATAGTCAGCTCCTTCGTGACGCTATACCCGTAACCGCCATCACCAAACTGAAGCGACTTTATGCTTCTTTACAATCTGTATACACGTGCTTAAATATAGACGGTAAATTGCAGACTGGAGAAGGTCGGGGGGGGAGGAAGAAGGGAGAGGGAAAGGACAGGGGAGGGATAACTCGCAGGCTCACTTTGCAAAAGCCTGATTTAAATTGAAGGGGGATATTAAATTAGAAAATCCCGAGGACTTTCCCTCTGATCCCAAAGTCCAGGGGAAGTCACATCACACAGTTACCTTTTCTGTGGGGAGTTGTTAGAAGGAAATGTGATGCTTAACTCATTCCGAGCAGGGAAACCGATTATCTAGAAGCCCGAACCTAAGACTTGCTGAGCTAGGGAATGAATGCGTAGATTGGAGGCAAATCAGCTGAAGAAAGTCCCAAACTATGACATGATGCCAGTGTTAGAGAGACATGACTCAGCCCTGCAGGCTAATATTCCTGTGCAAACTTTGAAACTGTGGCACCAGGCAAGTGTGCCATAACTTTGGTAATTTTAGGCATTAGAGGGACAAAACCTTAGACTCTAGGAAACGGATTCTAGAACCTACTCTCTGTGGCATCACCATGTCTAAAGAGGGAGCTGTTGGCCTGTACTCTTCTCTGTTCAGCTACCAGTGCAGGTGATGGCCAAATGGTAGTTCTACGGAGAGGTGTGCATTCGGATATACCCAGGCTGAAATTAAACCCAAAATTAGCTGTTTCAAGTCAGCGAAGGGATATCTGAAATGCTCCAAACACTTGTGAAATTTTCGGAGTAGCAAAAGTTCATCCCCTGGAATGTCAGGAATGTTTTGGTTTCAGGGACACGCGGGAGTAAGGAGGGAGGAAGCTGGCCCAATGAACAGCTATTAGTCAGCCTCTGTTCCTTTAAAACTTAAAGGGATTAGAACCCCCAGCTGATGGTTAGGTAGAGGGGAGGCCATGTTTAGTTGCCTTTGAAAATAATGGGGCCATTATTTCATATATGTGCTAGGGAGGCCAGCTCTAACCATAAGAAATTATGGGACCATTATTCCCTGTGGGTAGACCTGGCTTCTCCCATAAGAAATAATGGTCCCGCTAGTTCCAAGGCAAGTAGACTTGGCCTCTGGCCACGAACTTACTGGAAAATGGCGGGTGGTCGGCTGGGCTGAAGGGGGCTCCTGCACTCCCATGAGGTTACACTGCCCTGCCTGGTTGGCTGGTGGATACCTGCCTTCCTGCAAGGTTTTGCTGCCTGCAATATTGGCCTGGAGTTACTATATTCCTGGCCACACCTCCCAAGAGGCCAAGAGCCAACCGGCCAATCCAGTGGGGCAGTGAAGCCTTGCAAGAGCTCTCTCTCTCCCCCTCCCTCCCTGCCAGTCCAAGCAACCACTCACCTTTTGCGGATGCCCACCAGGAAACTACCCCTTTGTATGACTATCCGCTATTGCCCCTTCAAATCTTAATTGGAGTAGAAGCCCAGCCAGGTGAACAGACAACAGCTCTATCACCCACTGGAAATAATGGGTCTGTGACTTCATGGCCTGTAGAGAAGCCAGGTCTACCTATAGGAAACAATGGCCTCATTATTGGCAATGGCTAGTAGACCTGGCCTCCGTCCACCCAACTGGGCTTCTGATAGTGGAAAATGCCCAAATCACAGCTGATTTATGGCAAGACGGCCCCTCATGGGCTTTGCAGGTCATGAGATGTTCAGAGCTGGCCTGCCATTTCTGCACACTTACCTTGGATTTCCTTGGTGGTCTCCCATCCAAATTTTAATCAGGGCCGACCCTGCTTAGCTTCCATGTTCTGACAAGATTGGGCTAGCCTGGGCCATCCAGGTGAGGGGGGCTTCCGGTCCCTTTAAAACCTGGCCTTTGTCCAGGGACTATCAGCTGTTATCTGGCATCAACTGTTAGAGGACTCCAGTTCCTTTAAAATGTAAAGGGACTGGAGACCACCAACTGAGACAGCTGTTTGGTGTGGCCAGCTACCTCTCTCCCCCTCCCTCCCTGCACTTTGCTCTCAACTGGGGGGGGTTTGAGGTGATTAGACAGACAGTCCCGAGTGTTCAGAACCCGAAAAAGTACCCCCCCTCCAAAAATCCCAAACCAGTAACAAACATCCAGAAATTAACACAATAATGTTTTGAAAGTGAGGACCTCTCGTTCTACGGCTAATAGCTCTATGCTGTCTTGGGCCCTGTGCAACGGAGTATAACCACCAGTGTTCCCTCTAAGCTGAGTTAGTGTGAGCTAGCTCACAGTTTTTTAGCCTCCAGCTCACACATTTTTGTCTTAGCTCAGGAAGGACGGCTCCAGAGCAAACTAATTCATGCAGTAGCCAAACCGCTCGCTCACAACTTTAATGCCAGGAGCTCACAAAGTAGAATTTTTGCTCACAAGACTCCACAGCTTAGAGGGAGCATTGATCACCACCACCACCCTTTCGGTTTGGTATTGCCCCTTCCTCCTGTTGCCACTTCTCTACTCAACATTAGTCCCTCCCCTTTGGCTCCACCCACCATCCTCTAATCACACCCTTTACAGCTAAGAAGTACAGAGCAGGCTGGCAGGAGCTTTCTGTCTCTGTGGGAGCCCAATGTTGGAGGCAGCAGATGAGGACTCTTCCTATGCTGACAGCAGCCCTGATTAGCTCAGCCAACCAGGAGACACATGCTAAATAATCCACTTTCAATCCACTTTCAGTGCGCTTTCCAACTAGATTTTACTGTGTGAGCTGGCACAGGCATGCCGGGCACGCTGGGGGCAGGGCCATGGCCATACAAGGGAAAACTCTATGGTTTTCCCTTGTATGGCCGTGGCCCCGCCCCCAGCGTGCCTGGCGTGCCCGCGTCACTTCCGGGTGACGTGTGTGCGGCGCGCACACAAGACGCCGGCCGGGAGCCCCTTGCTCCTGGCGAAGATAGACTTGGCAACCCTAATTGAAAGTGGATTATCTAGTGTGTATGACCACAGCCATAGTGATCACAGGAGTTCACCCTGGGCCTGGGGAAACTCTGTGCTTCAATAAACACTGGGCTTCTCTCCAGACTGTCAGTTCCTGCTTATCAGCTTGCCGGCTCACACGCTCAATACAATTTCTATTTGTGCAATAACATTTATCAAGGTTCCTCCAGATTCTACACTCTGCAAAACATGGAGGCAAAAGGATACGGCAAAATATTCCTGAATTGTAAGGGTCTATTTGTCCACACAACACTTTGTCTTCAAAGACCGGAAGAACCATGCAGAGGTTTCCCAGAGAAAGATGGACAGGGGAGGGAAAGAAGGAAAGCTGAAGAAGGGGACAAAAACGGGTATGTTGGCTGGTCAGTGGAAAAGAGACAGTAAAAGGGGAGAGGCCATGGGGGGAGTGCTTTCAGGGAAGGGAAACAGGAAATAGTGAGAGAGGGAAAAAACAAGATGCCCCCCGCAGGTCGCTGCAGGTCCCCCATTTGTATCTATTTGCACATTAACATGTTAAGAATCAGTGCACACCCCCAGAGTCTAAGAAGTTCAGAACACAAAACATGATACCAGGGCAAAGCAATGCAGCATTTTCTTACCTGGAGCATATAGAAAGTTGTGGTCTCAGTAGTCTGTACACATGATGAGAGGGAACTGATATCCTCTGGAAAAAATCCTGGTTCAGAGAAGAATTTAGAGCAGGTTCCTTAATCGCTCTGCCTCAGTTTTCCCCATCTGTGAAAACAGAAAAATAAAATTCAGCTGACACAAACAGCTCTTGTTCACCTATCAGTTCTGCAATGCTGACAACTTTTGAGTTATCATCATACTGTTTTCCATACTTTAGCAACCTGATTGTCCAACCTAACCTGATATTGAAAATAAGGAGGGTTGGCCATGGTTAATACCTGGATGGGGCACCACCAAGGAAGATGGGTTGTTATGCAGAGGAATGCAATGGTAACTTGTTGTTGTTGTTGTTCAGTAGCACAGTCGAGTCCGACTCTTTGCGACCCCATGGACCAGATCACGCCAGGCCTTCCTGTCTTCCACCGTCCTCTGAAGTTGGCTCAATTTCATGTTCGTTGCATCTATGACACTGTCTAACCATCTCATCCTTTGCCGTCCTTTGCCGGGGTAATGACCCCAGCTCATCTCTTGCCTTGAAAACCTCATGGTTCCAGGGTCGCCAAGAGTTGATTGTGACTCGATGGTGCACAATTATTATTGTTATCCAATACTTTAACATGCTAATAAGGCTACTTTAAAGGACAGCCAAATACAGAGCGCCATGGTGCCTGGCGGGCTCAGCCAAGTGCCACGTGACAGCTGCATCAGACCCTAACTCAGGGGTCTCCAAAATTTTTGATCTTGTGGGCACCTTCGGAATTCTGATACAGGACGGTGGGCACAATCACAAAACGGCTGCCACAGGAGGCAGAGCCAACCACAAAATGTCAGGGAGCAGGGTTATATGTAACACGCGTAATAATCCTTCAACATTTCAGGAAGAAGCTCTGTTTAACAGGATACTTTTTTTTTTAATCTGCACAACCAATCAGAAACTCTGCTGGGCAAAAAACCCCTACTTATCCCTGCCCACTTTCTGAAGGCAGGCAACAAAAAAGTGTTGGAGGGCACCAGGCCTTTTCTTTTCTTTTTTTCTTTTTTAAAGAGGTGCCAGAACTCTCAAGAGGAAAATGAAGTTTTCAATCTGTACACTGAAAGTTCATGAACTTTAAAACATTTTTTAAAAAAGAAGAAGAAAAAGAGATTGGATTTATACCCCGCCCTTCACTACCATAAGGTGTCTCAGAGCGGCTTACAAACTCCTTTCCCTTCCCCTCCCCACAACAGACACCCTGTGAGGTAAAAGAGAAGAAGAAGAAGAAGAAGAAGAAGAAGAAGAAGAAGAAGAAGAAGAAGAAGAAGAAGAAGAAGAAGAAGAAGAAGAAGAAGAAGAAGAAGAAGAGATTGGATTTATACCCCGCCCTTCACCACCCAAAGGAGTCTCAGAGCGGCTTACAAACTCCTTTCCCTTTCCCTCCCCACAACAGACACCCTGTGAGGTAAAAGAAGAAGAGATTGGATTTATACCCCGCCCTTCACCACCCAAAGGAGTCTCAGAGCGGCTTACAAACTCCTTTCCCTTTCCCTCCCCACAACAGACACCCTGTGAGGTAGGTGGGGCTGAGAGAGCTCTTGACAAAAACTGCTCTTTTTCAAGGACATCTGTTCCAGAGCTTGTGACTCTGTTGAATTGGTCTCGGGATTCTGTTCTGGTGCATTCCCCTAGGGGGGGAGCCCTCGTGGGCACCATGACACCCACAGGCACCATGTCAGGGACCCCTGCCCTAAATATTTGCGTCGAGGCATCTACATCAAGCCTGTACAACATAAGTCCTCTGGGCTAATGAAAGCCCTTACTCTGATCATTTGTGGTTCCCTGAAAGAACCCTAAAAAACCATTGTTTGCAGATCTTCTCCACCTTTATGCCAAAACGGAGGGATTGAGAGTTTCATGCTGCTTCTCCTCTCTCTAGTTTCAGAGTTGTGCAGCTGAAGGGCCACCAATTTTTCTAGCTTGTTGCAGCTTGCTGGCCTCTGATAATCCCTAAAATATAAAACTGTAATCTGCGGATTCATACACAGACACACGTGTGCATGTTTGGAAACACATACTTTACACCAGTACACTCAGGCACAGCTGGGACCGGCTGCATCTCCCAGCAGTACTTGCAAAACCAATAAAATATAAGGAAGGCCCGTCATGCGTGAGCCATCTGACGAGAGCAGTGGCCACAGAAGGAAAAAGAAGGTTATTGAAGAAAAGAGGGTGCGATGGAAGGTAAGAGACTTGTGTGGTTTTTGAGCCATAGAGAGAAAAACAAAATGACAGAAGTAAGTAGGGTTGCCATCCCCCCAATGGGGGCAGGGGCTCCCCCACTTTCAGGGGCCCCAATTTGCCGCCAGCCAGCTGGCCATTGGGGGAGCCCCATCCCCAAAGAGCACCATCCTGCCCGGCATGCTCAGCGTGATGATGTCACCCGTAGGTGACGTCATCACGCCAGGAACGTCACGTGGGGGACACTCTAGCATTTGGGTAAAGACACTATATGGTGACCAGACTCCCAAACCGAGACTGGAGCTCCCTGCTGGCAGCAAGGTAAGACAGACAACCCTAGAAGTAAGGCACCTAACACAGATGAGTATACACATCAACAGGTTACCATTAGCTTTGCCAAAAAATTTTCAGTAGCCTGTAGAATTTGCAGAAAAAATTTATGTACAGATTTTTGTTGCCATTAGATCAGACCAATTTTACTTTCTAATGACTTTACTGTAAAGTTTTTATTTTTGACTTGTACTGGTTGTTGGCCGAAAAAAGAGATTGATTGATTGATGAGTATACATAAAGACATATGCTTGGATCCTATAACCCCCTTTTGCCAGGTGAAGCATCTTGCTCTAGAGGAAATTAATTCTTCCTCTGGAAGGAGATTCCTCATTGAATGGAAAGGAGTTGTAGGTTCCAGCCTATATCATTGCAGCCTTCTTCAATTAATAAACATTTTAAAGTGGTCTTCAGAGGGATTTAAGTTGTGCGCTCTGCCCAACATGTACACTTGTTTCGATATACCTGAAATATTGCACACACAGGGGAAAGAGAGAGAGCGCTGTTTGCTGGTGCGGAATAGGAAGCCATAAATTACCTCCACAAATGCAGAAGCCAACTCACCATATTAAGTTTTACCGCATTACTTGTACTTCAGACAGTTTACATGTCTTAAGTTTACATGACTTGGTGAAGCCCCAGAAATCCTTGCTTGGGGCCAATCCAGAGCTTATTTCACATGCGAAAAATGTACTTTTTGTTTTTTAAGTAATTTGTAGAATATGCAAACTTCCCTAGTCAGCGGTGGATTTTAAGGTCATGTGCCTGGACATTTGTTGAAGTCACAATTCAAACACTGCCTTGCATTTCAATCTGCAGTTCTCGGTCTTAGTTAATTACACGAGCCATCCAGCCAGGGAACAAAAACAACACTTGACAGAACGGATCAAAATGTATATAGATGAATATACAATTCAGAAATTTATGCTGTGTTGGTTACTTCTAAGAGTTATGTGCTATTGTTTGTACCCCTGATTGGATGACTGACTGACCGACGCAGCAGAAATTCTGAATTGTATACTCAACTTGTTCAACTTGCTCTTCGCACGGCATCAGAGAGCTCCCCAACACACCCAGTCAGGGGGAGGGGAGACACATGTACTTGACATAACCAGTAGTTAAAGAGAATCAATTGTCAAGTTTCTACAAAATCAAGAAGTATTCACTGCAGAAAATTTTACAAGCGAGTCTGGAATGACATTCACGTGATCGGATTATGGATGTGTAACTAAAGCAGGGGGAATCGTTTAAATATTTAGACAGTAGAAATAACTGATTCTTTAATATGATAATAAGGAAAAGAGGGGCCCCCATGCTTACTAACACTTCCATCCTACACAGAGTTAGCCCACTGATTTCAATGAAAAATGGTCAATTTACACATTACAGAGCTGGGTTCGGGGTCCTCACCCCATGACCTGTGCAACCATCACATGTGACTTAGGGGTTCTCCTCAATGCCCGCATGCATGGTGCTCCATTCAGATTGTGACTGTGACACATGTGGAGAAGGCGTGTAAGCCTTCCCCACTGTGCTGTTTTTCTGAACGGCAATGGTTCTGGGGTGTACTATTTGACCAATGGGGAAACTCATCTGTATGCTTGTAGGTTTCCTCAAAAGACCTATCAGCATTCAGCACCCTGTGATGAACCGTTTCAAATCTAGAACATGGAGGGATGCTGAAGCCCCCTTCCATGCAAGTCACAGCCACAATCCAAATTGGGCACGACGCACACAGGAATTGAGGAGAACCTGCAATTTACATGTCATTGGTCAGACAGTCAACTGGTGTTCTCTTAAATGTGTGAACTGGGATTAAATGATGGGTGTAACTTTGCTTACGATTGCACTATACGTTGAGCAGAGAAAGAAACGTTAATAGGTGCAGCTTTTCTTACACTTGTTTAACAACCACCCCTTAAAATGAATGTAAATAAATGTTGCTTATTTAGTAATTGTGTGTGGGGGGGTGCCCATGCCCCCTTTTTAATCTTGAGTATTTTATAGACCTATGAGACATCTTGGTATGTCAAATTATGTTAAATTATTGAACTGCAAAATGGTTTCTTGTTTGCTTGCTTTATTTGTATTTTTACT